>NC_069502.1:536405842-536555142 GCF_027579735.1 Bombina bombina | reverse complement strand
TGGGACAAGGTAAAGATTCCTAAGATTCTATCCTTTCTTCAAGAAGGATTGGAGAAAGGATTATCTGCAAGTTCCTTGAAGGGACGATTTCTGCCTTGTCTGTGTTACTTCACAAAAAGCTGGCAGCTGTGCCAGATGTTCAAGCCTTTGTTCAGGCTCTGGTTAGAATCAAGCCTGTTTACAAACCTTTGACTCCTCCTTGGAGTCTCAACTTAGTTCTTTCAGTTCTTCAGGGGGTTCCATTTGAACCCTTACATTCCGTTGATATTAAGATATTATCTTGGAAGTTTTTTTTGGTTGCAATTTCTCTGCTAGAAGAGTTTCAGAATTATCTGCTCTGCAGTGTTCTCCTCCTTATCTGGTGTTCCATGCAGATAAGGTGGTTTTACGTACTAAAACCTGGTTTTCTTCCAAAGGTTGTTTCTAAAAAAACAATTAACCAGGAGATAGTCGTGCCTTCTTTGTGTCCGAAACCAGTTTCGAAGAAGGAACGTTTGTTGCACAATTTGGATGTTGTTCGCGCTCTAAAATTCTATTTAGATGCTACAAAGGATTTTAGACAAACATCTTCCTTGTTTGTTGTTTATTCTGGTAAAAGGGAGGTCAAAAAGCAACTTCTACCTCTCTCTCTTTTTGGATTAAAAAGCATCATCAGATTGGCTTACGAGACTGCCGGACGGCAGCCTCCTGAAAGAATCACAGCTCATTCCACTAGGGCTGTGGCTTCCACATGGGCCTTCAAGAACGAGGCTTCTGTGATCAGATATGTAGGGCAGCGACTTGGTCTTCACTGCACACTTTTAAAAATTTTACAAGTTTGATACTTTTGCTTCTTCTGAGGCTATTTTTGGGAGAAAGGTTTTGCAAGCCGTGGTGCCTTCCATTTAGGTGACCTGATTTGCTCCCTCCCTTCATCCGTGTCCTAAAGCTTTGTATTGGTTCCCACAAGTAAGGATGACGCCGTGGACCGGACACACCAATGTTGGAGAAAAACAGAATTTATGTTTACCTGATAAATACTTTCTCCAACGGTGTGTCCGGTCCACGGCCCGCCCTGGTTTTTTTAATCAGGTCTGATATTTATTTTCTTTAACTACAGTCACCACGGTATCATATGGTTTCTCCTATGCAAATATTCCTCCTTAAACGTCGGTCGAATGACTGGGGAGGCGGAGCCTAGGAGGGATCATGTGACCAGCTTTGCTGGGCTCTTTGCCATTTCCTGTTGGGGAAGAGAATATCCCACAAGTAAGGATTGACGCCGTGGACCGGACACACCGTTGGAGAAAGTAATTATCAGGTAAACATAAATTCTGTTTTTCCTTTAGATAGTTGTATCTTATTTATGGAAAATTATTTAGTTTCAGGTACTTTTCTTGGTCCTGTAATTTATTTGGATATTGCAATTGCTTCATTTTTTCTGTTTACTTTAAGATCAAGTATCCGATTATGATTTATTTTAGCATTGTTAAGGGACAACATTTACTAGACTAGGTGCTGTTGCATTTGTCTTGTTGTTTTGCATTTATTGATTATGCAAGTCCACTGTATTGTTTGGTCCTTTAAACTGGACTGTCATGCTAATAATTTCATTTGTGTCTTCATTTTATTGAATATTTTCGCAAATGAGGGTTAATCTATGTTTTTAGCTATTTTAGCTAGAAGAATTTTGTGATTTAAAAATAAAAATAAAAAAAAAATCCATATTTCTTTTGTTCTAAGATAATCAATTATTTGTTTTATAATTGGATTCAATTCTTAACTGTTACTCTGGGCTTCAAGATTGAGTTCTAAGACTAAAACTTTAAGCTTATACTAGTTTGGTTGTTCTTATTAAGGAACGAATTCCTGAGTTCATTCCCAAGTAACATGTTTTTAATTGGGGTTCGAAATCAGCTCCCTAATATTGCGATGTACATGCCGTATTCCAGCTTGGCTGGTAAGGGGCAGGTTAAGACTTCTTTGAAATTTATTTGGTTCTATTTTGTCCAAATTTCTTTGATTTTATTCCAGTAAGGCTAACACTTTCTTTAAGTGTGTTTCTGTCCAATATATTTTGGATACTGTTGAAGCATGGCTAGGCACCCATGGGGTTCAAGCGCTGCTCAGACCTGGAATCTTCTGGGGTATTTCTTCCAGTTCCTTTTTTAGGAACCGGGTTTGGAGTTTTATTCAAACTATTTTGCCTTTTTATGGTCATTGATAGCATTATTTGTTTTCCTTAGATACAATAAATGCATATTTTCATTTTTCTGTTTTCATTCAGATTATTTTCTGAGGATGCGGAATCTCATATGATTCACTTGCTTTTCAGGACATAGTTAGAGGATCTTTTTTTCGAAAGCTCTTGATTCCTCAAACAAGGGTCACCTTTTTAAGGTTTCCAGATAGTTTGTGTCACTGTCTTTGTCTCTATCAGACAAAGGGATAATTCTATTGGGTTCCGTCTGTCGGTACCTTTAGTCTCTATTATTTCCTTCAGTTGCTATATATGCACAGAAGTTTTAGGTCTTATGGCCTCAGCATTGGATTCAATTCCCTTTGCTCATTTTCACTAGAAAGAACCTTTCCAGTCTTTTATGAGTGTTGTTTCTTCAGGAACATGGTTGGAGGATCAATTTACCAAAAAGTTTGTTGATTCCTCAGACAAGGGTAACCTTTTTAGGTTTCCTGATAGATTCAGTGTCCTTGACTCTGTCTCTGACAGTCAAGAGACGTCTGAAATTGGTTTCAGCTTGTCGAAACCTTCAGTCTCAATCTTTCCCTTCGGTAGCCTTATGCATGGAAATTCTAGGTCTTATGACTGCTGCATTGGACGCGGTCCCCTTTGCTCGTTTTCACATGCGACTTCTTCAGCTCTTTATGCTGAACCAATGGTGCAGGGATTATACAAAGATATCTCAATTAATATCTTTGAAACCGATTGTACGACACTCTCTGACGTGGTGGACAGACCACCATCGTTTAGTTCAGGGGGCTTCTTTTTGTTCTTCCAACCTGGACTGTGATTTCAACAGATGCAAGTCTGACAGGTTGGGGAGCTGTTTGGGGGTCTCTGACAGCACAAGGGGTTTGGGAATCTCAGGAGGTGAGATTACCAATCAATATTTTGGAACTCCGTGCAATTTTCAGAGCTCTTCAGTCATGCCTCTTCTAAAGAGAGAGTCGTTCATTTGTTTTCAGACGGACAATGTCACAACTGTGGCATATGTCAATCATCAAGGAGGGACTCACAGTCCTCTGGCTATGAAAGAAGTATCTCGAATTCTGGTATGGGCAGAATCCAGCTCCTGTCTAATTTCTGCAGTTCATATCCCAGGTATAGACAATTGGGAAGCAGATTATCTCAGTCGCCAAACGTTACATCCGGGCGAATGGTCTCTTCACCCAGAGGTATTTCTTCAGATTGTTCAAATGTGGGGACTTACAGAAATAGATCTGATGGCTTCTCATCTAAACAAGAAGCTTCCCAGGTATCTGTCCAGATCCAGGGATCCTCAGGCGGAGACAGTGGCTGCATTGTCACTTCCTTGGAAGTATCATCCTGCCTATATCTTTCCGCCTCTAGTTCTTCTTCCAAGAGTAATTTCCAAGATTCTAAAGGAGTGCTCGTTTGTTCTGCTGGTGGCTCCAGCATGGCCTCACAGGTTTTGGTATGCGGTTCTTGTCCGGATGGCCACTTGCCAACCGTGGACTCTTCCGTTAAGACCAGACCTTCTATCACAAGGTCCTTTTTTTCCATCAGGATCTCAAATCCTTAAATTTGAAGGTATGGAGATTGAACGCTTGATTCTCAGTCATAGAGGTTTCTCTGACTCTGTGATTAATACTATGTTACAGGCTCGTAAATCTGTATCTAGGAAGATATATTATCGAGTCTGGAAGATTTACATTTCTTGGTGTTTTTCTCATCATTTTGCTTGGAATTCTTTTAGAATTCCTAGAATTTTACAGTTTCTTCAGGATGGTTTGGATAACGGTTTGTTTGCAAGTTCCATGAAAGGACAAATCTCTGCTCTTTCTGTTCTTTTTCACAGAAAGATTGCTAGTCTTCCTGATATTCATTGTTTTGTACAAGCTTTGGTTCGTATAAAACCTGTTATTAAGTCAATTTCTCCTCCTTGAAGTTTGAATTTGGTTCTGGGGGCTCTTCAAGCTCCTCAGTTTGAACCTATGCATTCGCTGGACATTAAATTACTTTCTTGGAAAGTTTTGTTTCTTTTGGCCATCTCTTCTGCTAGAAGAGTTTCTGAATTATCTGCTCTTTCTTGTGAGTCTCCTTTTCTGATTTTTCATCAGGATAAGGCGGTGTTGCGAACTTCTTTTAATTTTTACCTAAGGTTGTGAATTCTAACAACATTAGTAGAGAAATTGTGGTTCCTTCATTGTGTCCTAATCCTAAGAATTCTAAGGGAAGATCGTTGCATTCTTTGGATGTAGTTAGAGCTTTGAAATATTATGTTGAAGCTACTAAAAATTTCCGAAAGACTTCTAGTCTATTTGTTATCTTTTCCGGTTCTAGGAAAGGTCAGAAGTCCTCTGCCATTTCTTTGGCGTCTTGGTTAAGTCTTTGACTCATCATGCTTATGTCGAGTCGGATAAAACTCCTCCTCAAAGGATTACAGCTCATTCTACTAGGTCAGTTTCTACTTCCTGGGCGTTTAGGAATGAAGCTTCGGTTGATCAGATTTGCAAAGCAGCAACTTGGTCTTTGCATACTTTTACTAAATTCTACCATTTTTTATGTGTTTTCTTCTTCTGAAGCAGTTTTTGGTAGAAAAGTACTTCAGGCAGCTGTTTCAGTTTGATTCTTCTGCTTATAATTTCAGTTTTTTCATTATAAGATTTAAACTTTATTTTGGGTGTGGATTATTTTCAGCGGAATTGGCTGTTTTTATTTTATCCCTCCCTCTCTAGTGACTCTTGCGTGGAAGATCCACATCTTGGGTATTCATTATCCCATATGTCACTTCCTTGGAAGTATCATCCTGCCTATATCTTTCCGCCTCTAGTTCTTCTTCCAAGAGTGATTTCCAAGATTCTAAAGGAGTGCTCGTTTGTTCTGCTGGTGGCTCCAGCATGGCCTCACAGGTTTTGGTATGCGGATCTTGTCCGGATGGCCACTTGCCAACCGTGGACTCTTCCGTTAAGACCAGACCTTCTATCGCAAGGTCCTTTTTTCCATCAGGATCTCAAATCCTTAAATTTGAAGGTATGGAGATTGAACGCTTGATTCTCAGTCATAGAGGTTTCTCTGATTCTGTGATTAATACTATGTTACAGGCTCGTAAATCTGTATCTAGGAAGATATATTATCGAGTCTGGAAGATTTACATTTCTTGGTGTTTTTCTCATCATTTTTCTTGGCATTCTTTTAGAATTCCTAGAATTTTACAGTTTCTTCAGGATGGTTTGGATAAAGGTTTGTCTGCAAGTTCCTTGAAAGGACAAATCTCTGCTCTTTCTGTTCTTTTTCACAGAAAGATTGCTAGTCTTCCTGATATTCATTGTTTTGTACAAGCTTTGGTTCGTATAAAACCTGTTATTAAGTCAATTTCTCCTCCTTGGAGTTTGAATTTGGTTCTGGGGGCTCTTCAAGCTCCTCCGTTTGAACCTATGCATTCGCTGGACATTAAATTACTTTCTTGGAAAGTTTTGTTTCTTTTGGCCATCTCTTCTGCTAGAAGAGTTTCTGAATTATCTGCTCTTCCTTGTGAGTCTCCTTTTCTGATTTTTCATCAGGATTAGGCGGTGTTGCGAACTTCTTTTAAATTTTTACCTAAGGTTGTGAATTCTAACAACATTAGTAGAGAAATTGTGGTTCCTTCATTGTGTCCTAATCCTAAGAATTCTAAGGAAAGATCGTTGCATTCTTTGGATGTAGTTAGAGCTTTGAAATATTATGTTGAAGCTACTAAAATATTCCGAAAGACTTCTAGTCTATTTGTTATCTTTTCCGGTTCTAGGAAAGGTCAGAAGGCCTCGCCATTTCTTTGGCGTCTTGGTTAAAGGAATTGGCTGTCTTTATTTTATCCCTCCCTCTCTAGTGACTCTTGCGTGGAAGATCCACATCTTGGGTATTCATTATCCCATACGTCACTAGCTCATGGACTCTTGCTAATTACATAAAAGAAAACATAATTTATGTAAGAACTTACCTGATAAATTCATTTCTTTCATATTAGCAAGAGTCCATGAGGCCCACCCTTTTTTGTGGTGGTTATAATTTTTTTGTATAAAGCATAATTATTCCAATTCCTTATTTTTTATGCTTTCGCACTTTTGTCTTATCACCCCACTTCTTGGCTATGTGTTAAACTTATTTGTGGGTGTGGTGAGGGGTGTATTTATAGGCATTTTGAGGTTTGGGAAACTTTGCCCCTCCTGGTAGGAATGTATATCCCATACGTCACTATCTCATGGACTCTTGCTAATATGAAAGAAATGAATTTATCAGGTAAGTTCTTACATAAATTATGTTTTTTATATTTATTGTGTAAATTTAACAAGGAAAATAACCATGTGTGCCTCCAGATTTATCTCTGTCTCTAAGATTCTACTTAACCAAAAATATAATTTTCAGCCAAAACTGTTGTATTTTGGAACAGGCCCATATACAATGCAGCAAATTTGCTTTTTGCGCCTTGCATTTCCAGTAGCAGCTAATATTTCTGAACCATTTTGATAGCTTATCTGGAGTAATTCATGTCGCATAGATCATTTTTAGGTGAGCTTCTTGCCACACTAAAGCGTTGCCTGTTTTATTAAGAAGTTTCAAGCTCAATTGAATGTCACGTATACTTAATCCTGTAAAGCTAATCTGCCACTTCAATGCTATTTTTCCTATTTCAGCTATTTTATTATTTGCATTCATCATGCAGTAAAATGGGGAGATTGGAGATCCACTCTTATATTGATTAATTAAGCTCCTGAGGGGAGCGTATGACCAGTTCATACCAAATTTTAATTTGAGTTCTGAGATCAAATGCTTAATTTGTTAGTATGCAAAATGATCTTTTTGTGGAACACCAAATTCTACCGCAATATCATGGAAAGATCTAATTATAATCTCTGGTGTGACCAATTGTTTGATCCAGATCAGGTCTTTCTCTTCCCATCTTTCAAAAACCTTATATGTGACTCCTGGGTCAAATTCTGGGGAGCATTTAATAGGTAAGTAATCAGCGATGAATGGAGTTGTTCCTATTTTTCTACAGAATTTCTGCCATGCCACATTTTTAAAAGTCAACATTTTAGAGGCTAGTGGTGGGAGTTTTGTGATGGGGCACTGAAGTATTGCTTTTTAGATTTTAAGGTCGTATCAAACTTGATTCACCGATATACATGGTAGTGTGCTCCCTTTCTGTAATCCAGTCAATTGCCAGTTTAGCTATTGCTGCAATATTGATTAATATTTGGAAAAGCTAATCCCGCAGCATCTTTGGGGAGCATTAATTATTTAAAGCAATTCATGGCCTCTTTCCTTTTAATAGAAATTCATTACATATTCGATTAAATAATCTTAAATCTGCTTTATGTAAAAAAAGGGGAATATTTTGAAAAAGATATATTAATTTAGGCAGAAGTATAATCTTAACAAGCATAATACGTGCTGTAAGTGAGATTGGGAGCAGCATCCAGTCCTTCAATTTTTGTTTAGATTCAAAATTTTACATAATTTAGATTATACCATTCTTGGGGTTTTTTCGACATCTCTACGCGCAAATATTTTATTTGTAAAACTTCTCTAAAAGGATGCTCTAGCCTCTGATGTGGAGTTCTATATATCCATAGTAGTTCAGATTTTTGTAGATTGATCTTATAACCGGAGAAGGCCGCAAAAAGTTCCACATCCTCAAGTAACTTAGGGAGACTTTCTCTTAAATTAGAGAGAGTAATAAGTCATCAGCATATAGTGCTAGTACATGGTTTCGCTTTCCAATCTGGATACCCGCTAGATGCTGTCTAATAAGGATGGCCAATGGCTCTAAAGAAATATTAAAAAGTATAGGAGAAAGGGGACATCCTTGCCTGGTACCTCTTTGTAAAGTAATCGTTCAGTGGTTGTGCCATTGATAGAAATGGCGGAGGATAGTTTATTATAAATAACATTAACTAATTTAGTAAAACACCCAAAAGAAAAACAAAAAAAAAACTTTTCCAGGGCAGAAAACAAATGGTTCCAACAAATATAATCAAAGGCCTTTTCGCCGTCCACTGTTAAAATAGTGGCATCCTTTTTTGTGGCTTTATTTATGTTCCAAAAATAATCAAGTGTAAGCATTACTTTCTTAATATTTTTTGACGGGCTTCTGCCCAACATAAAACCTGTCTGATTATCATGTATAATATTATTTAAGTGAGGCGCCAATCTTTTTGAGATTATTGAGGTAAGTAATTTGCAGTCAAAATTTAGAAGGGAAATTGGTCTATATGAGAGAGGATTTTCGGGATCTTTCTCTTTCTTAATAATTAGAGTTATATTTGAAGCAGCAAAATGGGGAGAGCATACATTATCTGTTGTATAATAAAAATTAAACAGTTTTTGTAAAATCGGGACTATTTGATTTGAAAGAATCTTATAAAATTCAGCTGGGAGGGAGTCCGGGCCAGGGGCTTTTAGATTGGAGAATTTAATCCCATTTACTATTTACTGTCGTGTGATTGGGGCATTTAGTTGATAAACAATGTCCTGCGGCATTTTAGGAATATTTATCTGGTCCCAAAATGCTGCTTTCCGCTTTAAGTCAGGGGCTTCAACTTCATAAAGTTTTTTTGAAGAAGTCAGTAAAGGTTTTTTGAATTTCGACGTTGGAAGTAAATCTTTTTTTCCCCACTCTAATTGCCATTATGTGATTAGAAGATTTTTTTGTGTTTAATCATTACAAGATATTTAGCAGCCTTCCCTGAGTAACCACCATAGAGAGATTTCCTTCTTATATCTTCGGTTATCATTTGTTGTTTAATGAAGATGTCTTTGTGTTTTAAGATTTATCTATCTCTCCGCGAGAGATTTGGATGGTGTTGCTACATAGGCATTATAGGCGTTTCTAACACTATTAGAAAGCTGTATCTCTTTTTGAATTATTTTTTTTTAAGGGTACACAGATATGCTTTGATTTCACCGCGCAAAACAGCCTTTCCAGCCTCCCAAAAAAATTTCTATTCTGTCTTTATATTCATCATTGTAACTTTAAAATTCTCTCCACTTGTTAGTTAGCCAATTTTGGAATTGTATATTATTATATAAATATTAAAATAGAAAAAAATATTGTTTGGACTTGGGGCAAGGGTTTTAGAATTAAATTCTATTGATATAATTGCGTTGTCAGATAATATTATTTATTAATATCCGCTATTCTCTCCTTACCAACAAAGTTTTCAGAGATTAAGAACATGTCTATTCTGGACAAGGCTTGATGCCCTGTTGAAAGACAGGAATAGGCTTTTACGTCTGGATTTTGTATCCGCCATATATCATGGACTCCAACTTTATTGCAGAATTTTTGTAGGAGCCGAGTTTTCTTGTCTCGTTTGATTGTTTTGGACTTACTTAACCTATCTAAATTAGGATAAGCTATTAAATTCAAGTCCCCTTCAATTAATATATTATGGCCTCTGTATATCAATATTTTTATTGCTAACTCCTCCCAGAACTTATTGTCAGGCTCTTTAGGTCCGTAAATATTACATAGAATAAAAGTAATATTCTCAATTTCTATGTTGACTATTTTTTATAACGACCATCAGGATCTATTTGACTCTTATTTATTTTATACTTTAGATCTTTGTTAATCAAGATAGCTACCCCTTTCTTCCTTACCTGTGACGGGGCTGCTACCACTTCCCCTACCCATCTACATTTGAGCTTGTTAATTTCTTGATCTTTTAAATGGATTTCCTGGAGCATTGCGATATCAGGTTTATATGATCCTAATAGTTTTAATACTGCTTTCCGTTTGATGGGGGAAGTGATCCCTCCCACATTCCAGGATAAGATTTTAATTGAACCCCGACCTGGTGGCCAGGTTCTTAATTCCCACAAGTAATGAATGAAGCCGAGGACTCTCCTCCCCACAATGGAAATAAAATTATCAGGTAAGCATGCAAATTCAGGGGTTCCAGAGGTCATATTGCCTGATGAACCTTTATTTCCTAAATTGAATAGAGTTTGAGGACAGGGTGGTGCCTTCCCTTCCATGCTCTTGTTGTCTCGGGTATTCCACCTTGGACTGTACAGTTCCCTGCGGGTGCGACTGTCCCTGAGTGTTGTGCTTTTCGTTACAGAATTGCACGCCTTCGCATGTTACTGGGACATGTTTTTTCAGCTATCCTTATCAGATACGGGAATATTCAGTCTGCTCTTTGAATGGCGTACCTCATTAGACATGTGGAGATGATGTAATCTCCTGATTGTCCATGTATTGAGATCTTTTCCAGTTTTTTTTGGAAGATCAGGGCTCCGTTTGGCTGGTCCTGCTGTAGGCCTGTTTATTTTTGGGCATTAACCTACGGGTTGCCTTGTATTTTATTTTCATCCGATAGGATGTCCTGTCTGTTTTCCTTCTTCCCCTCTGAGGGAAGATTTATGCAACTGTTTGGGTTCAGTTCTGTCTGGTAGCTGTTCAGACACGTGGAGCCGATCTGCTTGTCCGGTCTGAGCACTGAGTGCTCATGTTATCCTCTGTGTTTAACTAAGCATTCTAGAGGACCAGTGGGTCCGTGAGGCAGTAAGGATTGTCTCAGTCCTTATAGCCTTCAATTTGGATGTCCTTATATCCTTCAATTTGGATGACTGGGTCAGTGGAGTTTCGATGAGTCTCTCTCCTGTCTGAAGTTGTCAGACCCGAGAGCTCCTTCCCATGTAGTGGAGGTTGGGTGGGCTTGCGCCCTCTTGCCGCCGAGTTGGGTGGTTTGGCCTTTTTTTCTTTGCCAGTTTTTTTTTTTTCTTAGTTCAGTTGCCTTGCAGCGGATGGGTTGCAGAATGTGACCAGCTGCAGCTATTGCACATTGACTGTGTACTGTCTAGCTGTTTTTTATGAGACCTTTTGGTCTTTCTCTGTTGTCTCCATGTGAGTTGGGTCTCCTTTTAGGGACCCGGGTTCCCCTCCGGGATATGGTCGTTCCCTGTTAGGGGCACTGGGCGTGGTCTCCTTGGGCTCTGCTCGGGGGTGGGAATGCTGTGCATCCTTTTCTCTCTATCATCCTCTGATTGTATGGAGGTGATGCGGAGACCTGCGTTTGCTCAAGTGATTTTGCACTCGGGGTATACCCTTGCTTGTTGTCCTGCGGCTGTTTGAGAGTCTATGGGCTCTAGTGTTGTTGCACGACTTTTTACGCCTTAGCTCCTTTGTAGCATTGGACTTTGGGAAGGGGTGGTCTCTTCCTTGGGTCGGGACTTGCAAGTTATCTGGGTTGATCTGGATATTGATATCTCCCTGTGGTCTGTTTTTTTATATAAGACGGGGTGTTAAGATCTCTATTTTTTTTTTAAACAATTGGGGGCTCGGATCTGTTTTCTTTCTTGTGCGTCTGGTTGCTGAGGCTTCGCTCAGTGTTTTCCTTTGTGGCGTTTTTGCCGGACTTTTTGGCTCTAGGGCTGGTTTGGGGTTCCCCAGTTCCTTGGTTCTCGTTTTTTGTCTGGGTCTGTTACACCTCTGGTTTCTGCTTGGTCTGGGCGTGGCCTCCCCTTGTCTGTCAGGACCCATTTGGGTCTTTGTTAGCTGGGCTCGCTATTGGGGGATTTCCTTTTATGGATTTTGTGGTGACCTTTCGGTTCCCCTTCGGTTCTTATTTGCCTTATCCCTTGGTGAAGGACTGCCTGTTGGGCGACAGTGTCTCCAAGAGGACTGTTGGCTCAGTTGAGTCCGACTTTGCGGTCTCTAGCTAGGCTTCGGGACTATCTCCGGGTCAGTGCCCTTGGGGCCTTTCCTTTTAAAAGTTTTTTCAGCTTCGGACGAAGCAGGGTTTCTTTCATGTAATTGGCAAGAGTCCATGAGCTAGTGACGTATGGGATATACAATCCTACCAGGAGGGGCAAAGTTTCCCAAACCTCAAAATGCCTATAAATACACCCCTCACCACACCCACAATTCAGTTTTACAAACTTTGCCTCCTATGGAGGTGGTGAAGTAAGTTTGTGCTAAGATTTCTACGTTGATATGCGCTTCTCAGCATTGTTGAAGCCCGAATCCTCTCATAGTACAGCGAATGTCAGAGGGACGTGAAGGGAGTATCACTTATTGAATACGATGATTTCCCTAACGGGGGTCTATTTCATAGGTTCTCTGTTATCGGTCGTAGAGATTAATCTCCTACCTCCCTTTTCAGATCGACGATATACTCTCAATTTACCATTACCTCTACTGATAACTGTTTTAGTTCTGGTTTGGCTATCTGCTATATGTGGATGGGTGTCTTTGGGTAAGTATGTTTTTTATTACTTAAGACACCTCAGCTATGGTTTGGCAGTTTATGCATTTATATAAAGTTCTAAATATATGTATTGTACTTATATTTGCCATGAGTCAGGTTCATGTATTTCCTTCTGCAGACTGTCAGTTTCATATTTGGAGAATATAAACATTTTTTTAAAGAATTTATTTCTTACCTGGGGTTTAGTCTTTTTTTTCTCAACTGACTACCTCTTGCAAATTGCGGGCGGTATTAGGCCCGCAAGTGCGTCAAATGCTAAACTTTATTGCGTCATTCTTGGTGCGAAAAAATACGTCTGACGCAATTTCGTAATTTCCGGCGTCATACTTGACGCCGAGACCTTTCACACGGTTGCATCATTAGTAACGCGAGTGTGTCATTTCCGGTTATTATCTTGAATCTTATCTAAGGAAGGCCTTTTTATATCCAGGTCATCTTCTCAGACCTGCAATTTCTTTGGCTGATGTTGCGGCTGCATCAACTTTCTGGTTGGAAAATTTAGCGCAACAGGAATTGGATTCTGACTTATCTAGTGTTTCTTCAGAAACATGGTTGGAGGATCAATTTACCAAAAAGTTTCTTGGTTCCTCAGACAAGGGTCACCTTTTTAGGCTTCCAGATAGATTCAGTGTCCATGACTCGGTCTCTAACAGACAAGAGACGTTTAAAATTGGTTGCAGCCTGTCGGCACCTTCAGTCTCAGTCATTCCCTTCAGTGGCTATGTGCATGGAAGTTTTAGGTCTCATGACTGCAGCATCGGACGCGATCCCCTTTGCTCGTTTTCACATGAGACCTCTACAGCTTTGTATGCTGAACCAATGCTGCAGGGATTATACAAAGATATCACAATTAATATCCTTAAATCCCAATGTACGACACTCTCTGACGTGGTGGATAGATCACCATCGTTTAGTTCAAGGGGCTTCTTTTGTTCGGCCAACCTGGACTGTGATCACAACAGATGCGAGTCTTTCAGGTTGGGGAGCTGTTTGGGGATCTCTGACAGCACAAGGGGTTTGGAAATCTCAAGAGGCGAGATTACCAATAAATATTTTAGAACTCCGTGCAATTCTCAGAGCTCTTCAGTTTTGGCCTCTGTTAAAGAGAGAACCGTTCATTTGTTTTCAGACAGACAATATCACAACAGTGGCATATGTCAATTATCAGGGTGGGACTCACAGTCCCCAAGCTATGAAAGAAGTATCTCGGATACTTGCTTGGGCGGAATCCAGCTCCTGTCTAATCTCTGCGGTACATATCTCAGGTGTAGACAAAAGGGAGGCGGATTATCTCAGCCGCCAGACTTTACATCCAGGGGAGTGGTCTCTCCATCCAGATGTATTTTCTCAGATTGTTCAGATGTGGGGTCTTCCAGAGATAGATCTCATGGCCTCTCATCTAAACAAGAAACTTCCCAGATACCTGTCCAGATCCAGGGATGTGTTATCTTCCTGCTTACATTTTTCCTTCTCTATTTCTCCTTCCAAGAGTGATCTCCAAAATCATCATGGATCAATCATTTGTGCTGCTGGTGGCTCCATCCAGCTCGTAAATCTGTCTCTAGAAAGATTTATTATAGAGTTTGGAAGACTTACATTTCATGGTGTTCTTCTCATAAATTCTCCTGGCATTCTTTTAGAATTACTAGAATTTTACAGTTTCTTCAGGATGGTTTGGATAAAGGTTTGTCTGCAAGTTCCTTGAAAGGACAAATCTCTGCTCTTTCTTTTTTATTTCACAGAAAGATTGCCATACTTCCTGATATTCACTGTTTTGTACAGGCTTTAGTTCGTATTAAGCCTGTCATTAAATCAATTTCTCCTCCTTGGAGTCTTAATTTGTTTTTGAAGGCCTTACAGGCTCCTCCATTTGAACCTATGCATTCTTTGGACATTAAACTACTTTCTCCAACTTTGGTGTGTCCGGTCCACGGCGTCATCCATTACTTGTGGGAAATGTTCTCCCCCACAGGGAAAGGCAAGGAGAGCACACAGCAAGAGCTGTCCATATAGCTCCCCCTCTGGCTCCGCCCCCCAGTCATTCTCCTTGCCGCTCTGAACAAGTAGCATCTACCACAGGGATGGCGAGGAGTTTGTGGTGTTAGTTGTAGTTTTTTATTCTTCTATCAAGAGTTTGTTATTTTAAAATAGTGCTGGCTTGTACTATTTACTCTATAACAGAAAAGTGATGAAGATTTCTGTTTAAGAGGGCTATGATTTTAGCACAAGTAACTAAAATCCATTACTGTTACCACGCAGGACTGTTGAAACAAGAGAACTTCAGTTGGGGGTAACAGTTTGCAGACTCATCTGCTTCAGGTATGACTAGTCTCCTTCTAACAACACAGGTTAATGCTAGATGACAGTCATTTTTCCCCTCAGGGGAAACGGTAAGCCATTTTTCTTTCACCTCAGCAAAAAAGATAACAGGCTTCCCCTTTTTGTTTTTTTTGCCGGTAGACACTGTTAGGGGCTAAATCGATTGGTTTTTATTACAATATTATACCATTTGAAATATTTTATAAGCTCACATACACTTGGGAACGTTTTTTATTGATCTGGCTTGTTTTAGACACCTAAATCTAGTCAGGAAGGCCCCTTCACTCTAGTGTGCTGAGGGAGGAAGCCTCATTTTGGCACTTCAGCTGTGCAGTTGAATTTCAAGGCAGTGCATGCAGATTCATGTGAGAGGGTCCTGTGGTTCAGAAAGTGACTCCAAAAGGCTTTTTTTCTGTGAATGGTGACCCCTAAGGAAGGTAAAAAGCTGCAGCAAGGCTGTAGCTGGGATTGTGGTGTGTAAAAACGGTTAAATCCAACAATTAGCTCCGGTTTGCTTGTTTTAAGAGCTAGAGTCTCCATATTTGCTGTGCTTTCTAAGCATTAAGACACTGGGGTCCAAATTTCAGAAAAATCGGATATTGCCTTCATAGTTTTTTGAACATTCAGAAATAAATGTGTCATTTTATTATTTAAAGAGACAGTAACGTTTTTGTTTAAAATCGTTTTTATTGCATTGTTTGCCTGCCTAAATCTGTTTAACATGTCTGTTCCATCAGATAACCTATGTTCTGTGTGTATAGAGACAAATGTGGTTCCCCCTTCGAGTGTTTGTGATAATTGCGCCATAGCGTCCAAACAAAATCAGGACAGCTCTGTTATTTTTCATAATGTTGCCCAAGATGATTTATCTAATGAAGGTAGTGGGGATAGCTCTACATCCTCTCCTTCTGTGTCTACACCAGCTTTGCCCACGCAGGCGACACCTAGCGCGCCAGTGCTTATTTATATGCAACAATTATCAGCAGTAGTGGATAATTCTATAGCAAATCTTTTATCCAAACTGCCAGTTTTTCAGAGCAAGCGTGATTGTTCAGTTTTAAATACAGATAAAAAGGATGAACTATCAGACGCTGACGATGCCTTATCTATTTTACCCTCACATCAATCGGAATTGGCTGTGAGGGAAGAGCTGTCTGAGGGTGAAATTTCAGACTCAGGAAAAATTTCTCAACAGGCAGAACCTGATCTAGTGGCATTTAAGTTTAAGCTAGAACATCTCCGCGCTTTGCTTAAGGAGGTATTAGCTACTCTGGATGACTGTGATTCCATGGTAGTACCAGAGAAGTTGTGCAAATTGGACAAATTTTTATAGGTCCCAGTGCACGACGACGCTTTTCCTATACCTAAGAGGGTAGCGAACATAGTGGAAAAGGAGTGGGAGAAGCCAGGTGTACCCTTTGCCCCACCTCCTATATTTAAGAAAATGTTTCCCATAGTAGACCCTAGTAGGGACGCATGGCAAACGGTCCCGAAGGTTGAGGGAGCTGTTTCAACACTACCGAAGCGCACAACTATTCCTATAGAGGACAGCTGCGCTTTCAAAGATCCTATGGATAAAAAATTGGAAGGATTGCTTAAAAAGATTTTTGTTCAGCAAGGGTTCATCCTTCAACCAGCTATGTGTGTTATTACTGTCACTTCAGCGGCGTCCTTTTGGTTCGAAGAACTAGAAAGGTCGCTCCAGAAAGAGACTTCCTATGAAGAAGTCATGGACAGAATTCACGCATTAAAGTTAGCTAATTCCTTTATATTGGATGCCGCCTTTCAAATAACGAAATTGGCGGCAAAAAACTCAGGTTTTGCTATAGTAGCGTGGAGGGCGCTTTGGCTAAAATCCTGGTCGGCAGACGTGTCGTCCAAGACTAAGTTACTGAATATTCCTTTCAAGGGTAAGACCCTTTTTGGGCCGGAATTGAAGGAAATTATTTCAGACATCACTGGGGGTAAGGGCCATGCCCTCCCACAGGATAGGCCTTTTAAGGCTAAGAACAAGTCTAATTTTCGTTCCTTTCGCAATTTCAGGAACGGACCGGCTAATAACTCCACTGCCGCTAGATAAGAAGGTAACGCGGCCCAGCCCAAACCCGCTTGGAAGCCCATGCAAGGCTGGAACAAGGGTAAACAAACCAAAAAACCTGCTGCTGCTACCAAGACAGCATGAAGGGGTAGCCCCCGATCCGGGACCGGATCTGGTAGGGGGCAGACTATCTCTCTTCGCTCAGGCTTGAGCAAGAGATGTTCTGGATCCCTGGGCACTAGAGATAGTTTCCAAGGGATACCTGTTAGAATTCAAGGGACTTCCTCCAAAGGGAAGGTTCCACCTGTCTCGCTTATCTTCAGACCAGATAAAGAAACAGGCATTCTTACATTGTGTAAGAGACCTATCAAAGATGGGAGTTATAAACCCAGTCCCCTCCGGGGAACAAGGTCTAGGGTTTTACTCAAACCTGTTTGTGGTTCCCAAAAAAGAGGGAACTTTAAGGCCAATTCTGGATTTAAAGATATTAAACAAGTTCCTCAGAGTTCCATCCTTCAAGATGGAAACCATTCGGACAATCTTACCAACAATCCAGCAGGGTCAATTTTTGACTACCGTGGATCTGAAGGATGCGTATCTGCATATCCCAATCCACAAATCTCATCATCAGTTCCTGAGGTTCGCCTTTCTGGACAAACATTACCAGTTTGTGGCTCTTCCATTCGGTTTAGCCACCGCTCCCAGAATTTTCACAAAGGTGCTAGGGTCCCTTCTAGCGGTCCTAAGACCGAGGGGCATCGCTGTAGCACCTTATCTAGACGACATCCTAATCCAAGCGTCGTCTCTTTCCAAAGCGAGGGCTCATACAGACATTGTGTTGGCTTTTCTCAGATCTCACGGGTGGAAAGTGAACATAGAAAAAAGTTCACTGTCACCGTCCACAAGGGTTCCTTTTCTGGGAACAATAATAGATTCTGTGGAAATGAAGATCATTCTCACAGACGTCAGAAAGACAAAGCTTCTAAAAGCTTGTCGAGTTCTTCACTCTATTCCTCAACCCTCCATAGCTCAATGCATGGAAGTAATAGGACTAATGGTCGCAGCAATGGATGTGGTTCCTTTTGCTCAAATTCATCTAAGACCATTACAGCTGTGCATGCTCAATCAGTGGAATGGGGACTATACAGACTTGTCTCCCCAAATTCAAGTAGACCAGGTAACCAGGGACTCACTTCTCTGTTGGTTGACCCAGGATCACCTGTTTCAGGGAATGAGTTTCCGCAGACCGGAGTGGGTCATCGTCACGACCGACGCCAGCCTCTTGGGGTGGGGCGCGGTCTGGGACTCTCTGAAAGCTCAGGGCCTATGGTCGCGGGAAGAGTCGCTTCTCCCGATAAACATTTTGGAACTAAGAGCTATATTCAATGCGCTCCTGGCTTGGCCTCAGCTAGCGGAAGCCAGGTTCATAAGATTTCAGTCGGACAACATAACGACTGTTGCGTACATCAATCATCAGGGGGGAACAAAGAGTTCCCTAGCGATGAAGGAAGTAACCAAGATAATCCAATGGGCAGAGAATCACTCCTGCCATCTATCTGCTATTCACATCCCAGGAGTAGACAACTGGGAGGCGGACTATTTGAGTCGTCAGACTTTCCATCCGGGGGAGTGGGAACTCCATCCGGAGGTCTTTGTTCAGTTAACCCAATTATGGGGCATTCCAGACATGGATCTAATGGCGTCCCGTCAGAACTTCAAGATTCCTTGCTACGGGTCCAGATCCAGGGATCCCAAGGCGACTCTAGTGGATGCATTAGTGGCGCCTTGGTCGTTCAACCTAGCATATGTGTTTCCACCGTTTCCTCTCCTCCCCAGGCTCATAGCCAGGATCAAACAGGAGAAGTCCTCGGTGATTCTGATAGCTCCTGCGTGGCCACGCAGGACTTGGTATGCAGACCTGGTGAATATGTCATCGGCTCCACCATGGAAGCTACCTTTGAGACAGGACCTTCTAGTACAAGGTCCATTCGAACATCCCAATCTAGTTTCTCTGCAGCTGACTGCTTGGAAATTGAACGCTTGATTTTATCCAAGCGTGGGTTTTCAAATTCTGTGATTGATACTCTGGTCCAAGCCAGAAAACCTGTGACTAGAAGGATTTACCATAAAATATGGAAAAAATATATCTGTTGGTGTGAATCCAAAGGATTCTCCTGGAGTAAGATTAAAATTCCAAAGATTCTCTCCTTTCTCCAAGAAGGTTTGGATAAAGGATTGTCAGCTAGTTCTCTAAAAGGACAGATTTCTGCATTATCCGTCTTGTTGCACAAACGACTGGCAGCTTTGCCAGATGTACAAGCTTTTGTTCAGGCTTTGGTTAGAATCAAGCCTGTTTACAGACCCATGACTCCTCCTTGGAGTCTAAATTTAGTTCTTTCAGTTCTTCAAGGGGTTCCGTTTGATCCTTTACATTCCATAGATATTAAGTTACTATCTTGAAAAGTTCTGTTTTTGGTTGCTATTTCTTCTGCTAGAAGAGTTTCTGAATTATCTGCTTTGCAGTGTGATCCACCCTATCTGGTGTTCCATTCAGATAAGGTTGTTTTGCGTACTAAGCCTGGTTTTCTTCCAAAAGTTGTTTCCAACGAGAACATCAACCAGGAAATAGTTGTTCCTTCTTTGTGTCCGAATCCAGTTTCAAAGAAGGAACGTTTATTACACAATTTAGATGTTGTTCGTGCTTTAAAGTTCTATTTAGAAGCAACAAAAGATTTTAGACAAACCTCATCCTTGTTTGTCGTTTACTCTGGTAAGAGGAGAGGTCAAAAAGCTACTGCTACCTCTCTCTCTTTCTGGCTGAAAAGCATTATCCGCTTGGCTTATGAGACTGCCGGACGGCAGCCTCCTGACCGTATCACAGCTCACTCTACTAGGGCTGTGGCTTCCACATGTGCCTATAAGAACGAGGCTTCTGTTGACCAGATATGTAAGGCAGCGACTTGGTCTTCTCTGCACACTTTTGCCAAATTCTACAAATTTGATATTTTTGTTTCTTCGGAGGCTGTTTTTGGGAGAAAGGTTTTGCAAGCCGTGGTGCCTTCTGTTTAGTAACCTGATTTGCTCCCTCCCTTCATCCGTGTCCTAAAGCTTTGGTATTGGTTCCCACAAGTAATGGATGACGCCGTGGACCGGACACACCAATGTTGGAGAAAACAGAATTTATGCTTACCTGATAAATTACTTTCTCCAACGGTGTGTCCGGTCCACGGCCCGCCCTGGTTTTTTTAATCAGGTTGAAAAATTTTTTCTTTATACACTACAGTCACCACGGCACCCTATGGTTTCTCCTTTTTCTCCTAACCGTCGGTCGAATGACTGGGGGGCGGAGCCAGAGGGGGAGCTATATGGACAGCTTCTTGCTGTGTGCTCTCCTTGCCTTTCCCTGTGGGGGAGAACATTTCCCACAAGTAATGGATGACGCCGTGGACCGGACACACCGTTGGAGAAAGTAATTTATCAGGTAAGCATAAATTCTGTTTTCTTGGAAAGTGTTGTTCCTTTTGGCCATCTCTTCTGCTAGAAGAGTTTCTGAGCTCTTTCTTGTGAGTCTCCTTTTCTGATTTTTCATCAGGATAAGGCAGTTTTGCGGACTTCTTTTCAAATTTTACCTAAGGTTGTGAATTCTAACAACCTTAATAGAGAAATTGTTGTCCCTTCCTTGTGTCCTAATCCTAAGAATTCTTTGGAAAGATCCTTGCATTCTTTGGATGTGGTCAGAGCTTTGAAATATTATGTGGAAGATACTAAAGATTTCAGGAAGACTTCCAGTCTATTTGTTTTATTTTCTGGTCCTAGGAAAGGTTAGAAGGCTTCTGCTATTTCCTTGGCTTCTTGGTTGAAACTTTTGATTCATCAAGCTTATTTGGAGTCGGGTTAGGCCCGCCTCAGAGAATTACAGCTCATTCTACTAGATCAGTCTTCACTTCGTGGGCTTTTAAGAATAAAGCTTCAGTTGATCAGATTTGCAAAGGAGCAACTTGGTCTTCTTTGCATACATTTACTAAATTCTACCGTTTTGATATATTTGCTTCTTCGGAAGCAGTTTTTGGTAGAAAAGGTCTTCAGGCAGCTGTTTCAGTTTGATTCTTCTGCTTTTGATTTAAGTTTTTTTCTTTCTTTTATGAAAATAAACTTATTTTTTTGGGTTGTGGATTAATTTTTTTCAGCGGAAAATGGCTGTTTTTATTTTATTCCCTCCCTCTCTAGTGACTCTTGAGTGGAGATCCACATCTTGGGTATTGCTATCCCATACGTCACTAGCTCATGGACTCTTGCCAATTACATGAAAGAAAACATAATTTATGCAAGAACTTACCTGATAAATTATTTTTTTCATATTGGCAAGAGTCCATGAGGCCCACCCTTTTTATGGTGGTTAGGATTTTTTGTATAAAGCACAATTATTTCCAAATTTCTTTTGTTGATGCTTTCTACTCCTTTCTCTATCACCCCACTGGTTGGCTATTCGTTAAACTGAATTTTGGGTGTGGTGAGGGGTGTATTTATAGGCATTTTGAGGTTTGGGAAACTTTGCCCCTCCTGGTAGGATTGTATATCCCATACGTCACTAGCTCATAGACTCTTGCCAATATGAAAGAAATTAATTTATCAGGTAAGTTCTTACATAAATTATGTTTCTTTCATGTAATTAGCAAGAGTCCATGAGCTAGTGACGTATGGGATATACATTCCTACCAGGAGGGGCAAAGTTTCCCAAACCTCAAAATGCCTATAAATACACCCCTCACCACACCCACAATTCAGTTTTACAAACTTTGCCTCCTATGGAGGTGGTGAAGTAAGTTTGTGCTAGATTCTACGTTGATATGCGCTCCGCAGCAAGTTGGAGCCCGGTTTTCCTCTCAGCGTGCAGTGAATGTCAGAGGGATGTGAGGAGAGTATTGCCTATTTGAATGCAGTGATCTCCTTCTACGGGGTCTATTTCATAGGTTCTCTGTTATCGGTCGTAGAGATTCATCTCTTACCTCCCTTTTCAGATCGACGATATACTTTTATTTATATACCATTACCTCTGCTGATTTTCGTTTCAGTACTGGTTTGGCTTTCTACAAACATGTAGATGAGTGTCCTGGGGTAAGTAAATCTTATTTTCTGTGACACTCTAAGCTATGGTTGGGCACTTTGTTTATAAAGTTCTAAATATATGTATTCAAACATTTATTTGCCTTGACTCAGGATGTTCAACATTCCTTATTTCAGACAGTCAGTTTCATATTTGGGATAATGCGTTTGAATCAATAATTTTTTCTTACCTTAAAAATTTGACTTTTTTTCCCTGTGGGCTGTTAGGCTCGCGGGGGCTGAAAATGCTTCATTTTATTGCGTCATTCTTGGCGCGGACTTTTTTGGCGCAAAAAATCTTTTCTGTTTCCGGCGTCATACGTGTCGCCGGAAGTTGCGTCATTTTTTGACGTCCTTTGGCGCCAAAAATGTCGGCGTTCCGGATGTGGCGTCATTTTTGGTGCCAAAAAGCAATTTAGGAGCCAAACAATGTGGGCGCATTATTTGGCGCCAAAAAATATGGGCGTCGCTTTTGTCTCCACATTATTTCAGTCTCATTTTTTCTTTGCTTCTGGTTACTAGAAGCTTGTTTATTGGCATTTTTTCCCATTCCTGAAACTGTCATTTAAGGAATTTGATCAAGTTTTGCTTTATATGTTGTTTTTTCTCTTACATATTGCAAGATGTCTCACGTTCCACCTGAGTCAGAAGATACTTCAGGAAAATCTCTGTCTAGTGCTGGAACTACCAAAGCTAAGTGTATCTGCTGTAAACTTTTGGTAGCTATTCCTCTGGCTGTTGTTTGTATTAATTGTCATGACAAACTTGTTAAAGCAGATAATATTTCCTTTAGTAATGTACCATTGCCTGTTGCAGTTCCCTCAACATCTAAGGTGCAGAATGTTCCTGATAACATAAGAGATTTTGTTTCTGAATCCATCAAGAAGGCTATGTCTGTTATTTCTCCTTCTAGTAAACATAAAAAATCTTTTAAAACTTCTCTCTCTACAGATGAATTTTTAAATGAACATCATCATTCTGATTCTGATGACTCTTCTGGTTCAGAGGATTCTGTCTCAGAGATTGATGCTGATAAATCTTCATATTTATTTAAAATGGAATTTATTCGTTCTTTACTTAAAGAAGTACTAATTGCTTTAGAAATAGAGGATTCTGGTCCTCTTGATACTAATTCTAAACGTTTAGATAAGGTGTTTAAATCTCCTGTGGTTATTCCAGAAGTTTTTCCTGTTCCTAATGCTATTTCTGAAGTAATTTCCAGAGAATGGGATAAATTGGGTAATTCATTTACTACTCCTAAACGTTTTAAGCAATTATATCCTGTGCCGTCTGACAGATTAGAATTTTGGGACAAAATCCCTAAAGTTGATGGGGCTATTTCTACCCTTGCTAAACGTACTACTATTCCTACGTCAGATGGTACTTCGTTTAAAGATCCTTTAGATAGGAAAATTGAATCCTTTCTAAGAAAAGCTTATCTGTGTTCAGGTAATCTTCTTAGACCTGCTATATCTTTGGCTGATGTTGCTGCAGCTTCAACTTTTTGGTTGGAGACTTTAGCACAACAAGTAACAGATCATGATTCTCATAATATTATTATTCTTCTTCAGCATGCTAATAATTTTATCTGTGATGCCATTTTTGATATTATCAGAGTTGATGTCAGGTTTATGTATCTAGCTATTTTAGCTAGAAGAGCTTTATGGCTTAAAACTTGGAATGCTGATATGGCTTCTAAATCAACTCTACTTTCCATTTCTTTCCAGGGTAACAAATTATTTGGTTCTCAGTTGGATTCCATTATCTCAACTGTTACTGGTGGGAAAGGAACTTTTTTACCACAGGATAAAAAATCTAAGGGTAAAAACAGGGCTAATAATCGTTTTCGTTCCTTTCGTTTCAACAAAGAAAAAAGCCTGATACTTCATCCTCAGGAGCAGTTTTAGTTTGGAAACCATCTCCAGTCTGGAATAAATCCAAGCCTTCTAGAAAGGCAAAGCCTGCTTCTAAGTCCACATGAAGGTGTGGCCCTCATTCCAGCTCAGCTGGTAGGGGGCAGGTTACGTTTTTTCAAAGAAATTTGGATCAATTCTGTTCACAATCTTTGGATTCAGAACATTGTTTCAGAAGGGTACAGAATTGGTTTCAAGATGAGACCTCCTGCAAAGAGATTTTTTCTTTCCTGTGTCCCAGTAAATCCAGTGAAAGCTCAAGCATTTCTGAATTGTGTTTCAGATCTAGAGTTGGCTGGAGTAATTATGCCAGTTCCAGTTCTGGAACAGGGGATGGGGTTTTATTCAAATCTCTTCATTGTACCAAAGAAGGAGAATTCCTTCAGACCAGTTCTGGATCTAAAAATATTGAATCGTTATGTAAGGATACCAACGTTCAAAATGGTAACTGTAAGGACTATCTTGCCTTTTGTTCAGCAAGGGCATTATATGTCCACAATAGATTTACAGGATGCTTATCTGCATATTCAGATTCATCCAGATCATTATCAGTTCCTGAGATTCTCTTTTCTGGACAAGCATTACCAGTTTGTGGCTCTGCCGTTTGGCCTAGCTACAGCTCCAAGAATTTTTACAAAGGTTCTCGGTGCCCTTCTGTCTGTAATCAGAGAACAGGGTATTGTGGTATTTCCTTATTTGGACGATATCTTGGTACTTGCTCAGTCTTTACATTTAGCAGAATCTCATACGAATAGACTTGTGTTGTTTCTTCAAGATCATGGTTGGAGGATCAATTTACCAAAAAGTTCATTGATTCCTCAGACAAGGGTAACCTTTCTGGGTTTCCAGATAGATTCAGTGTCCATGACTCTGTCTTTAACAAACAAGAGACGTCTAAAATTGATTTCAGCTTGTCGAAACCTTCAGTCACAATCATTCCCTTCGGTAGCCTTATGCATGGAAATTCTAGGTCTTATGACTGCTGCATCGGACGCGATCCCCTTTGCTCGTTTTCACATGCGACCTCTTCAGCTCTGTATGCTGAATCAATGGTGCAGGGATTACACAAAGATATCTCAATTAATATCTTTAAAACCGATTGTACGACACTCTCTAACGTGGTGGACAGATCACCATCGTTTAATTCAGGGGGCTTCTTTTGTGCTTCCGACCTGGACTGTAATTTCAACAGATGCAAGTCTCACAGGTTGGGGAGCTGTGTGGGGATCTCTGACGGCACAAGGAGTTTGGGAATCTCAGGAGGTGAGATTACCGATCAATATTTTGGAACTCCGTGCAATTTTCAGAGCTCTTCAGTCTTGGCCTCTTCTGAAGAGAGAATCGTTCATTTGTTTTCAGACAGACAATGTCACAACTGTGGCATACATCAATCATCAAGGAGGGACTCACAGTCCTCTGGCTATGAAAGAAGTATCTCGAATTCTGGTTTGGGCGGAATCCAGCTCCTGTCTAATCTCTGCGGTTCATATCCCAGGTATAGACAATTGGGAAGCGGATTATCTCAGTCGCCAAACGTTGCATCCGGGCGAATGGTCTCTTCACCCAGAGGTATTTCTTCAGATTGTTCAAATATGGGAGCTTCCAGAAATAGATCTGATGGCGTCTCATCTAAACAAGAAACTTCCCAGGTATCTGTCCAGATCCCGGGATCCTCAGGCGGAAGCAGTGGATGCATTATCACTTCCTTGGAAGTATCATCCTGCTTATATCTTTCCGCCTCTAGTTCTTCTTCCAAGAGTAATCTCCAAGATTCTGAAGGAATGCTCGTTTGTTCTGCTGGTAGCTCCGGCATGGCCTCACAGGTTTTGGTATGCGGATCTTGTCCGGATGGCCTCTTGCCATCCGTGGACTCTTCCGCTACGACCAGACCTTCTGTCGCAAGGTCCTTTTTTCCATCAGGATCTCAAATCCTTAAATTTAAAGGTATGGAGATTGAACGCTTGATTCTTAGTCAAAGAGGTTTCTCTGACTCTGTGATTAATACTATGTTACAGGCTCGTAAATCTGTATCCAGAGAGATATATTATAGAGTCTGGAAGACTTATATTTCTTGGTGTCTTTCTCATCATTTTTCTTGGCATTCTTTTAGAATTCCAAGAATTTTACAGTTTCTTCAGGATGGTTTAGATAAAGGTTTGTCCGCAAGTTCCTTGAAAGGACAAATCTCTGCTCTTTCTGTTCTTTTTCACAGAAAGATTGCTAATCTTCCTGATATTCATTGTTTTGTACAAGCTTTGGTTCGTATAAAACCTGTCATTAAGTCAATTTCTCCTCCTTGCAGTTTGAATTTGGTTCTAGGGGCTCTTCAAGCTCCTCCGTTTGAACCTATGCATTCATTGGACATTAAATTACTTTCTTGGAAAGTTTTGTTCCTTTTGGCAATCTCTTCTGCCAGAAGAGTTTCTGAATTATCTGCTCTTTCTTGTGAGTCTCCTTTTCTGATTTTTCATCAGGATAAGGCAGTGTTGCGAACTTCTTTTGAATTTTTACCTAAAGTTGTGAATTCCAACAACATTAGTAGAGAAATTGTGGTTCCTTCATTATGTCCTAATCCTAAGAATTCTAAGGAGAAATCGTTACATTCTTTGGATGTTGTTAGAGCTTTGAAATATTATGTTGAAGCTACTAAGTCTTTCCGAAAGACTTCTAGTTTATTTGTTAACTTTTCCGGTTCTAGAAAAGGCCAGAAAGCTTCTGCCATTTCTTTGGCATCTTGGTTGAAATCTTTAATTCATCTTGCCTATGTTGAGTCGGGTAAAACTCCGCCTCAAAGGATTACAGCTCATTCTACTAGGTCAGTTTCTACTTCCTGGGCGTTTAGAAATGAAGCTTCGATTGATCAGATTTGCAAAGCAGCAACTTGGTCCTCTTTGCATACTTTTACTAAATTCTACCATTTTGATGTATTTTCTTCTTCTGAAGCAGTTTTTGGTAGAAAAGTACTTCAGGCAGCGGTTTCAGTTTGAATCTTCTGCTTATGTTTTTCATTAAACTTTATTTTGGGTGTGGATTGTTTTCAGCAGGAATTGGCTGTCTTTATTTTATCCCTCCCTCTCTAGTGACTCTTGCGTGGAAAGATCCACATCTTGGGTAATCATTATCCCATACGTCACTAGCTCATGGACTCTTGCTAATTACATGAAAGAAAACATAATTTATGTAAGAACTTACCTGATAAATTCATTTCTTTCATATTAGCAAGAGTCCATGAGGCCCACCCTTTTTTTGTGGTGGTTATGATTTTTGTATAAAGCACAATTATTCCAATTCCTTATTTTATATGCTTTCGCACTTTTTTATCACCCCACTTCTTGGCTATTCGTTAAACTGAATTGTGCGTGTGGTGAGGGGTGTATTTATAGGCATTTTGAGGTTTGGGAAACTTTGCCCCTCCTGGTAGGAATGTATATCCCATACGTCACTAGCTCATGGACTCTTGCTAATATGAAAGAAATGAATTTATCAGGTAAGTTCTTACATAAATTATGTTTTTTTTGTTGGGTAGTGGTTTCTGGCTTGGTGCCCTCAGAATGTGCCGCCTATTGTACCCTCCCGTTTTGGCATTCAGTGTCATCTTTGGCTTGGGTATTGTTTTCCCAAAAGTAATGAATGCAGCTGTGGACTCTTTCCAATTAGGAAGAAAAGCATAAATTATGCTTATCTGATCATTTCCTTTTCTTCCGTTGGAAAGAGTCCACAGCTCCCCACCCTTTTTCTGCGTGCAGCGTCTTTTGATTCTTCTGGCACATTTTTTTCACCCTGATATTTATTTTACTGTTCCTTGTCCCTCGGCAGAATGACTGGGGAATGAGGGATGTGGGAGGAGTATTTAAGCCTTTGGCTGGGGTGTCTTTGCCTCCTCCTGTGGCCAAGTTTCTTA
Organism: Bombina bombina; assembly: GCF_027579735.1. NCBI lineage: Eukaryota > Metazoa > Chordata > Amphibia > Anura > Bombinatoridae > Bombina > Bombina bombina. The sequence goes on along the minus strand of NC_069502.1, from coordinate 536,527,433 downwards.
TTTCCCAAAACTAATGAATGCAGCTGTGGACTCTTTCCAATGGAAGAAAAGGAAATTATCAGGACTTTTTTTGTCCTTGACCTCTCTTGATTTTTCAAATTTCTTTATAATAGCTTGAATACCACATCTTCCGTTACCAGCTTGTTTGCTGATTTCCATTTGAGAGTGACCTTGCTGATGCAAAAGTATGATTTTATGTCTGTTAAATTCTGTGATCTCTGGCATTTTGAATGGAATGATGTGATTGAAAGTTGGTCTTATTATCAAGCTTCCAATTAGTTAAACTCATACCACATGTGTATGTAATGGTAAAGCATGTCTTGCACAATCCTGGTGTAATAAGCCTTTCTCACAGCAGTCATTTTGACATGATATAGTATAACAAATACAGGTGTTAGCAATGACATTAATTAGGGTTTGATTCCCTTTAGGTTTATGAGAGCCAGGTTCCTGCTATTGCTCACGTGTAAGGGGAGGTCACACTAAATACTTGCCAACTTAGCCTATAGAAGCAGTTTTTTTTCTGATTTCTTGCTTTTTTTTAAGCATAATTTGTTTTTTGTACATTATATCCCCAAATTAAATATCATGCTGCAAAATATGTAATAGTTTTCTAGTATTGTGAAAGTGCTGAAATGTTGAATTGTAAATGATGTGACTGCTGTGATGTGATCAACCATGATATGAATGTTTTAAACAAACCAGATATTTGTTTTCTTATTTAATGTATGTTTTTTTTTGTTTGTTGTTTTTTTTTTTTAACAGCAAGCACACTCTTTTCAAGAAGGCTGAATGGAAAATATAAGTGTGAAAACCTTGTCCCAACAGCTGTCTACCAGCACATGAAAATGCACAAGAGAATCTTAGGGCACCTCTCTTCTGTCTACTGTGTTACATTTGATCGTACTGGCAGAAGAATATTTACAGTAAGTGTTTTTATTTTATCTGTTCGCTTATGCTCATTTGATAAAAAAGACATCTTGTTAAAAATAAAAATAATTTGACTAATTTAATTTTATAGGTTCACTTAAAAAACACTTTGTTTACTAGTTGAGCTATTTTTTTTATTGCTAACACAATTTTATTATTTAGATATAACTACATTTCTCTCATTTATTATACCAAGTCTTGAGAAGGTGGTGTATAGCTTTGTTCAACTTGGAGTTTGTAGAAAATTTACAGACACTGAGTTGCAGTATATGTACCTTTCTCTGTGCCATAGTCTTCTTTTTTTATAGTTTGGACTATGGTGGCATGGCCTGATGTTTTAGAGCAAGTATGAAAACAATGAACTCTCATATTATGGTTTATTTCCTTTCAAGGGTATGACAACACTCATGACACCTGTCAGTTGTCTGAGGCCAACTGTGCTCCTTACTAAATCCAAGGTTAGGAATTTTTATAGGTCTTTGGACTATGGTTCGGACCTCTATGGGTTTAAATCAATCAAACACTAATTGGTCTCATTTAATGGGGCATCTTAATTGAATTCCTTAAAGGGACAGTCTACAGCAGAATTTGTATTGTTTAAAAACATAGATAATCCCTTTATTACCCATTCCCTAGTTTTACACAACCAACACTGTTATATAAATACACTTTTTACCTCTGTGATTATTTTGTATCTAACCCTTTGCAAACTGCCCCCTTATTTCAGTTCTTTTGACAGACATCCATTTTATCCAATCAGAACTGGCTCACCTGAACCCCACGTGCGCAAGCACAGTGTTATCTATATGACACACATGAACTAACACCCTCTAGTGGTTAAAAACTGTCAAAATGCCCTGAGAGAAGAGGCGGCCTTCAAGGGCTTAGAAATTAGCATATGAACCTCCTAGGTTTAGCTTTCAACTAAGAATACCAAAAGAACAAAACAAAATTGGTGATAAAAGTAAATTTGAAAATTGTTTAAAATTACATTCTCTATCAATGAATATTGAAGGTTTATTTTGGATTAGACTGTCCCTTTAAGGCAAGGGAATGGGATGTTCAACTTATTAATGGCTAGATTACAAGTGGTGTGCTATTTAGCGCTTTCTCTCCAGCATAAACTTTGCTAAAAGTAAACCTTTTGTGTGCTTCTGTTAGTTCGACTATTACAAGTTGAAAATAAAAAGCTAACCAAAGGACTTTGTTTAATTTTTTTTCTTGTAAATATATATTACTTTATATAGCTGTATATACCTATATATCCTTATAGATATATTTCATACAGGTGGCGAGAGTCCACGATCCATTACTCCTGAGAATTATTCTTCCCTACCACTAAGAGGAAGCAAAGATTCCCAAACCTCAAGAGTTCTATAAAATTTCTCCCACCTCACAGGTACCTCCGTCTTGTCTTTGCCTCCGTTGGAGGAAGATGAAGAATGAAGATGTGCATATGATTCTTTCTTTCTTGAGGCCCGCTTTCCCCTCAGAGTACAGTGTGTGTCAGAGGGATGTATTTTGGGTATGGTTAGTGACTCTTTTTCACCTCATGGGAAATTTTGTCACAAACTTTCCATAGTGGTTGCAAGAACTTGTCTTTTGCCTCTCCTTATGGATCTATAATATACTCCTATTCCATAACCTCTGCTGATATGTTTCAGTACTGGTTTGGCTATATACTTTACTAGTAGATGAGTGTCTATTAGTAAGTATCATATATTAATTTATGTGATAATGTTGCCTAATTTGGGCATTTATAATGATATTTGTATTAATATGTATAGCCTTGGGACAGAATTATATATATATCTATATATATATATAATTAGCTAGAGAAAGTTAGTAAAGTGCACTGTTTAGGAAGCTCCCAGTATGGGAATGATTATCAACTCTCACTTGCAAACTTGCAAGCTTTTCCCAAATCAAGGGAATAGACAGTCTGTGGAAATAACTTAGCACGAAGTTCAAATGCATGCACACTCTTGCCCCGGACTCTTCAGACAAAACAACAGCAAAATGGAATATACCATGTGAGATTTAACTTTGCCACAATAGAATCGTTGGCTATACTCACTGCATCAGATGCGATGCTGCGTTGTCACTATCCGTCCTGCTTCGTGTGCTGCAAGTAAATCCTCTTAGCTCACCGCTTGTTGTAAAATCCTCTATGATGTGCTGATTCTGTGTGTTTCTCTGTTCACACTGTGAGCGTCCGATGACGTGTACACAGCCGGTCACGTGATTTGCAGTGTCCAATCAGAGTGTCCCTTGCCTTGTCATCCAGTAGTAATGTGTAGACGTAATCAGGGCTGAAGGGGCAGGCGAATCCAAAATCAGCCTGCTAAGTGAGAGGCTTTCGAGCCTAAGGACCCCAGATACTGGCGTAATGTAACAATAAGTAGAAAGAAATCCAGGGTCAAAAATGAAGTAAAATATAATCCAAACTTTATTGTAGTCCACATGTGGATAAAAAACCATGGGGGTCAAAAAACATACAACACTCAGCACTTGTTGCTTCCAGCTGACATGTTTCGGTGTGATACCGTAATCATAGCTGATGGAATGCACAAGTGCTACTTCATTTAAAAGCAGAATGTGATTCTGATTGGTTAATAACAAAAACAAACCTACGTGTGAGTGTGCAGACTAGTAATTGTGTAAAGAATTAACTCTTTAGATACCTAAAGTGTTAAAACTTATATGTTATGAATGAAAGAGAACATTATGTCTGTTAATTAAAGCATAAAGCTTAAACTTGCTCTGGGATTCAGCCTGCAATAATGGAAAACACATATTGCATCCATTGCTTATATAATAAATTAGCAGGTGCCTCTAATCCTGTATTACAAAATAAAGGATAAAAAGAGAACAAGTACATAAAAAAAAATATTATTTTTTATGCTCAACATTATTTGAGCAAATTAGCGCTTGATTTAAATAGTATTGGAAAACTATATGAGCAGTGTTAATATCATCAGATAGAGAATTTAGTAAAACATGTTTCTCTGGTCAGAAAAAAAAATATTTATGACCAATCTCATATAGAAAATAGCGCGTATATAATAATAAGAAAGTAAAAATTGGATACAACCTAACTAACTAAAGCATTTTTGACAGAAGAATGAAGGGCTCAATAGGTAGCTGCAATGGTATAAGATTCATTACGATACTCTGTAACCTACTACTTCCAATAATTAATCAGATCATATTTTGAATGAGTCCCTTAGGGACACGAGTCTGTAACTTAAAAATCCAGAACATCTCCCTTTTACCTAAAATGTGGGATCTGTCACCTCCACGCAAGGGAGTAGTAACCCTTTCAATAGCCTGCCACCTTAGTGTTGCACTGCTCTTTATGTACAAGTTTAAAGTGTTTGACTAGTGGGGTACTAGCTTCTCCATTTTAATGGTAGAAAGGTGATTGCGAATCCTGGTATTGACCTCAGTACTAGTGAGCCCTACGTACTGTAAATGACATTCAATGCATGTGAGTAAGTATATAACATAGGAGGATGCTACAAGTTGAGGCATGCATGGATTTTAAACTCTTCACCTGTGACAGTTGAATGAAACTTATCCGAAACAATGGCAAGATCACACGGTTTACACCTGGATTTGCCACATCTGTACATCCCCCTATGTTTCAACCATGATCCTTGTGGTTTCTCGGAGCAGGGTGGTAACTCTGATGGTGAGAGGATATTTCCTAGGGTCTTACTCCTAAATGAACAGCGTAAGCCTTTCTCAACTGTACTCACAAGCTTATCATCGGCTTCCAACATTCTAAAGTGTTTATTGACTATATTGCAGATTTCTTTATATTCCATGCTATAGTCAGTAACAAAGGTAACTTTATTGTCTGTCCTTGCAACCTGTGTCTTATTCTGAATTCTAGATCCTTTGAGAAGGGTCTCCCTATCTACTCTGTCAACTTGTGCATGTGCCTGTTTAATGACATGTTTAGGGTATCCTCTTTCTCCAAGTCTCTTTTCAAGTTCCATTAATTGACTCTTCACTGCAATTACGTTTGAGCCTAATCATTTCCCCTTTAGCTACTGCTAATGGTACATGCTTGGGGTGACAACTCCTAGCATGGAGCAGGGTATTCCTTGTGATTGGCTTTCGAAACGTGCTGCTGTGAATTTTACCTGACCTATCAGCTTTCAGGGTGAGATCCAAAAAGTTGATCTCAGTATTATGGTGTTCAAATGTAAATTTTAGGCTTACATCATTATTATTTAAACTGTTAACAAAGTCAAAAAGGTCTGTGGATGATCCACACCACACAAAAAGGAGATCATCGATATACCGCCTGTAAAAGGATATCCGATCTCTGTAGGGGTTCAGCTCTCCAAAGATGTGGGAAATCTCCCACCAACCCATAAGGAGGTTGGCATATGAGGGCGCAAATTTGGCCCCCATAGCTGTCCCACACCTTTGGAGATAAAAAGATTCCCCAAACGGAAAATAATTGTGTGTTAACATAAAATGTGTGGCCCTTAGTATGTATTCAATGAAGGGCCCATCTAGAGATGAAAAATTTTCCAGAAAATATCTGATGGCCTCCAAACCCTTTTCATGTGGGATTGAGGAGTATAGGGCGACTACATCCACGGTCAACCAAATGTGCACCCTAGAGTCCCACGAAAAATCTTCAAGTAAATTCAAAAGATCTTTGGTATCTCTCAAATAACTCTGCAAACTGTTTACAAAGGGAAAAAATAAAGCGTCTAGCCATTGAGATAGATGTTCAAAGATAGACCCAATTCTGCTTATAATTGGTCGACCCTTTACCTCTGTCAATGTTTTGTGGACTTTTGGAAGATGGTGGAAGATGGGCACTACTGGGCATTCGACATACAAATACTCAAAAGTGGCAAAATCAAAGTGCCCATCCTCCAAACCATCATCAAAGAGTCTTCTCAAATCCCTTTGGAAACATATTGTTGGATCCCTATCTAATTCAAGGTAATTGTCTGTGTCATGCAGCTGTCTGTGCGCTTCATAGATATAGGCTTCCCTATCTAGAACAACTACCGCACCTCCCTTATCAGCTGTGCGTATCACTATGTTGTTATTCTTCTGTAAATCAGTGATTGCTTTTCTTTCAGTGACTGTAAGGTTAGATTTGGTCCTAAGTTCCCCACTAATCTCAGTTTTAGAGGCGAGTAGAGTAAGATCATTCTCTACTCTCTTGAAAAAAGTTTCAAGTGTGGTACCTCTGGATTGTATCGGGTTATACTCTGATGGTTTTTTAAAACCACTGAAGCTTGATACCGTATTAGAAGGATCTGAGACTTCTCCTTGTCTTCCCAATTGTTGAAGTGAAATAACATCACATGCCTCAGAAAAGTCAGCAAATTTCAAATTTTCTGAACCTTGTTGTATGTGAACATCAGGATGGTCCTGTGCCATTGTCATTTCTCCCTGAAAATGTTTTTTCAGGGTTAAATTCCTGATAAGCTTGTTCACATCCAACATTGTTCTGAAAAGATCAAAAGTACATGTTGGTGCAAAGGACATTCCATAACTTAAGACTCTAAGTTGTACATCAGAGAGTGGTATAGTGGATAAGTTGATAACATTATTTCTCCAACATAGGTGTGTCCGGTCCACGGCGTCATCCTTACTTGTGGGATATTCTCTTCCCCAACAGGAAATGGCAAAGAGCCCAGCAAAGCTGGTCACATGATCCCTCCTAGGCTCCGCCTACCCCAGTCATTCTCTTTGCCGTTGTACAGGCAACATCTCCACGGAGATGGCTTAGAGTTTTTTAGTGTTTAACTGTAGTTTTTATTATTCAATCAAGAGTTTGTTATTTTAAAATAGTGCTGGTATGTACTATTTACTCAGAAACAGAAAAGAGATGAAGATTTCTGTTTGTATGAGGAAAATGATTTTAGCACCGTAACTAAAATCCATGGCTGTTCCACACAGGACTGTTGAGAGCAATTAACTTCAGTTGGGGGAACAGTGTGCAGTCTCTTACTGCTTGAGGTATGACACATTCTAACAAGACGATGTAATGCTGGAAGCTGTCATTTTCCCTATGGGATCCGGTAAGCCATGTTTATTAAGATAGTAAATAAGGGCTTCACAAGGGCTTATTAAGACTGTAGACTTTTTCTGGGCTAAATCGATTCATTATTAACACATATTTAGCCTTGAGGAATCATTTATTCTGGGTATTTTGATATGATTATATCGGCAGGCACTGTTTTTAGACACCCTTATTCTTTAGGGGCTTTCCCTAATCATAGTCAGAGCCACATTTTCGCGCCGGTATGGCGCACTTGTTTTTGAGGACAGCAAGGCATGCAGCTGCATGTGTGTGGAGCTCTGATACATAGAAAAGTCTTTCAGAAGGCATCATTTGGTATCGTATTCCCCTTTGGGCTTGGTTGGGTCTCAGCAAAGCAGATTCCAGGGACTGTACAGGGGTTAAATATAAAAACGGCTCCGGTTCCGTTATTTTAAGGGTTAAAGCTTCCAAATTTGGTGTGCAATACTTTTAAGGCTTTAAGACACTGTGGTGAAAATTTTGGTGAATTTGAACATTTCCTTCATCCTTTTTCGCAATTTGCAGAATAAAGTGTGTTTTGTTTAAAATTTAAAGTGACAGTAACGGTTTTATTTTAAAACGTTTTTTGTGCTTTGTTATCAAGTTTATGCCTGTTTAAACATGTCTGAACTACCTGATAGATTGTGTTCTGACTGTGGGGAAACCAAGGTTCCTTCTCATTTAACTATATGTATTTTATGTCATAAAAAAATTTAGTAAAAATGATGCCCAAGATGATTCCTCAAGTGAGGGGAGTAAGCATGGCTACTGCATCATCCCCTCCTTCGTCTACACCAGTCTTGCCCATACAGGAGGCCCCTAGTACATCTAGTGCGCCAATACTCCTTACTATGCAACATTTAACGGCTGTAATGGATAATTCTATCAAAAACATTTTAGCCAATATGCCCATTATCAGCGAAAGCGCGACTGCTCTGTTTTAGAAAATTCTGTAGAGCATGAGAACGCTGATGATATGGTTTCTGAAGGGCCCCTACACCAGTCTGAGGGGGCCAGGGAGGTTTTGTCCTGAGGGAGAAATTTCAGATTCAGGAAACATTTCTCAACAAGCTGAACCTGATGTGATTTCTTTTAAATTTAAGTTGGAACATCTCCGCGCTCTGCTTAAGGAGGTGTTATCCAATTTGGATGATTGTGATTATCTGGTCACTTCAGAACCACTATGTAAAATGGAAAAGTTCTTAGAGGCCCCGGGGCCCCCCGAAGGCTTTTCCTATATCCAAGCGGGTGGCGTACATTGTTAGTAAAGAATGGGACACGGCCCGGTATACCTTTAGTACCTCCCCCCCATATTTATAAAATTGTTTCCTATAGTCGACCCCAGAAAGGACTGATGGCAGACAGTCCCCAAGGTCGAGGGGGCGGTTTCTACTCTACACAAGCGCGCCACTATACCCATAGAAGATAGTTGTGCTTTCCAAGATCCTATGGATAAAAAATTAGAAGGTCTGCTAAAGATGTTTGTTCAGCAAGGTTCCCTTCTACAACCAATTGCATGCATTGTCCCTGTCACTGCAGCCGCGTGTTTCTAGTTTGATGAGCTAGGAAGGCGATTATTAGTAATTCTTCTTCTTATGAGGAGATTATGGACAGAATTCGTGCTCTTATATTGGCTAATTCTTTCACCCTAGACGCCACCTTGCAATTGGCTAGGTTAGCGGCGAAAAAATTCTGGGTTTGCTATTGTGGCGCAGAGCGCTTCGGTTAAAATCTTGGGCAGCGGATGCGTCTTCCAAGAACAAATTGCTTGACATTCCTTTCAAGGGGAAAACACTCTTTGGCCCTGACTTGAAAGAGATTATCTCTGATATCACTGGGGGCAAGGGCCACGCCCTTCCTCAGGATAGGTCTTTTCAAGACCAAAAATAAACCTAAGTTTCGTCCCTTTCGCAGAAACGGATCAGCCCCAAGGGCTACGTCCTCTAAGCAGGAAGGTAATACTTCTCAAGCCAATCCAGCCTGGAGACCTATGCAAGGCTGGAACAAAGGAAAGCAGGCCAGGAAACCTGCCACTGCTACCAAGACAGCATGAAATGCGGGGCCCCCGATCCGGGACCGGATCTGGTGGGGGGCAGACTCTCTCTCTTCGCTCAGGCTTGGGCAAGAGATGTTCTGGATCCTTGGGCGCGAGAAATAGTCTCCCAAGGTTATTCTCTGGAGTTCAAGGGGCTTCCTCCAAGGGGGAGGTTCCACAGGTCTCAGTTGTCTTCAGACCACCATAAGAAGACAGGCATTCTTACATTGGGTAGAAGACTCTGCTAAAAATGGGAGTGATTCATTCCTGTTCCATTAGGAGATACAAGGGATGGGGTTCTACTCCAATCTGTTCATAGTTCCCAAAAAAGAGGGAACGTCCAGACCAATCTTAGATCTCTAGATCTTGACAAGTTCTCAGGTTCCATCGTTCAAGATGGAAACCATTCGAAACACTTCTTCCTTCCATCCAGGAAGGTCAATTCATGACCAGGTGGATTTCAAGGATGCGTATCTACATATTCCTATCCACAAGGAACATCATCGGTTCCTAAGGTTTGCATTCCTGGACAAGCATTTCCAGTTCGTGGCGTTTTTTCTTTCGGATTAGCCACTGCTCCTAGGATTTTCTCATAGGTACTAGAGGTTCCCTTCTGGCGGTGCTAAGACCAAGGGGCATTGCTGTAGTACCTTACTTGGACGACATTCTGATACGAGCGTCGTCCCTTCCTCAAGTAAAGGCTCACACGGACATTGTCCTGGCCTTTCTCAGATCTCACGGATGAAAGTGAACGTGGGAAAAGAGTTCTCTATCTCCGTCAACGAGGGTTCCCTTCTTGGGAACTATAATAGACTCCTTTGAAATGAGGATTTTTCTGACAGAAGCAGAAAAACAAAACTTCTAGACTCTTGTCGGATACTTCATTCGTTCCTCTTCCTTCCATAGCGCAGTGCATGGAAGTGATAGGTTTGATGGTAGCTGGCAATGGACATAGTTCCTTTTGTGCGCATTCATCTAAGACCATTACAACTGTTCATGCTCAGTCAGTGGTATGGGGACTATTCAGACTTGTCTCGAAGATACAAGTAAATCAGAGGACCAGAGACTCATTCCGTTGGTGGCTTGTCCTGGACAACCTGTCACAAGGGATGACCTTCCGCAGACCAGAGTGGGTCATTGTCACGACCGACGCCAGTCTGATGGGCTGGGGCGCGGTCTGGGGATCCCTGAAAGCTCAGGGTCTTTGGTCTCGGGTAGAATCTCTTCTACCGATAAATATTCTGGAACTGAGAGCGATATTCAATGCTCTCAAAGCTTGGCCTCAGCTAGCGAGGGCCAAGTTCATACATCAACCATCAGGGGGGAACAAGGAGTTCCCTAGCGATGGAAGAAGTGACCAAAATCATTCTATGGGCGGAGTCTCACTCCTGCCACCTGTCTGCTATCCACATCCCAGGAGTGGAAAATTGGGAAGCGGATTTTCTGAGTCGTCAGACATTGCATCCGGGGGGAGTGGGAACTCCATCCGGAAATCTTTGCCCAAGTCACTCAACCGTGGGGCATTCCAGACATGGATCTGATGGCCTCTCGTCAGAACTTCAGAGTTCCTCACTACGGGTACAGATCCAGGGATCCCAAGGCGGCTCTAGTGGATGCACTAGTAAGCACCTTGGACCTTCAAAATAGCTTATGTGTTCCCGCCGTTTCCTCTCATCCCCAGGCTGGTAGCCAGGATCAATCAGGAGAGGGCTGTCGGTGATTTTGATAGCTCCTGCGTGGCCACGCAGGACTTGGTATGCAGATCTGGTGAATATGTCATCGGCTCACCATGGAAGCTACCTTTGTGAGGACCTTCTTGTTCTAGTCGTTCGACCCACTCCAGCTGACTACTTGGAGATTGAACGCTTGATCTATCAAAGCGAGGGTTCTCAGATTCTGTTATTAATACTCTTGTTCAGGCCTGAAAGCTGTAACCAGAAAAATTACCACATAATTTGGTATATCTGTTGGTTGTGAATCTGCAGGATTCCCTTGGGACAAGGTTAAGATTCTAAGAGTCTATCCTTCCTTCGAGAAGGATTGGAAAAAGGATTATCTGCAAGTTCCTTGATGGGAAGATTTCTGCCTTGTCTGTGTTACTTCACAAAAGCTGGCAGCTGTGCCAGATGTTCTAGCCTTTGTTCAGGTTCTGGTTAGAATCAAGCCTGTTTACAAAAATTTTGACTCCTCCTTGGAGTCTCAACCTAGTTCTTTCAGTTCTTCAGGGGGTTCCGTTTTGAAACCCTTACATTCCGTTGATATAAGTTATTATCTTGGAAAGTTTTGTTATTTGGTTGCAATTTCTTCTGCTAGAAGAGTTTCAGAATTATCTGCTCTGCAGTGTTCTTCTCCTTATCTGGTGTTCCATGCAGATAAGGTGGTTTTGCGTACTAAACCTGGTTTTTCTTCCAAACAAAAACATTAACCAGGAGATAGTTGTGCCTTCTTTGTGTTCCTAATCCAGTTTCAAAGAAGGAACGTTTGTTGCACAACTTGGATGTAGTTCGTGCTCTCAAATTTTACTTAGCAGCTACTAAGGATTTCAGACAAACTTGTCTTTGTTTGTTGTTTATTCTGGTAAACGGAGAGGGTCAAAAAGCAACTTCTACTCTCTCTCCTTCTGGATTAAAAAGCATTATCCGATTGGCTTATGAGACTGCCGGACGGCAGCCTCCTGAAAGAATCACAGCTCACTCCACTAGGGCTGTGGCTTCCACATGGGCCTTCAAGAACGAGGCTTCTGTTGATCAGATATGTAAGGCAGCGACTTGGTCTTCACTGCCAAATTTTTTCTAAATTTTTACAAATTTGATACTTTTGCTTCTTCTGAGGCTATTTTTGGGAGAAAGTTTTGCAAGCCCGTGGTGCCTTCCATTTAGAGTGACCTGATTTGCTCCCTCCCTTCATCCGTGTCCTAAAGCTTTGGTATTGGTTCCCACAAGTAAGGATGACGCCGTTGGACCGGACACACCTATGTTGGAGAAAACAGAATTATGTTTACCTGATAATTACTTTCTCCAACGGTGTGGTCCGGTCCACGGCCCGCCCTGGGTTTTTTGTAATCAGGTCTGATAATTTATTTTCTTTAACTACAGTCACCACGGTAACATATGGTTTCTCCTATGCAAATATTCCTCCTTAACGTCGGTCGAATGACTGGGGTAGGCGGAGCCTAGGAGGGATCATGTGACCAGCTTTGCTGGGCTCTTTGCCATTTCCTGTTGGGGAAGAGAATATCCCACAAGTAAGGATGACGCCGTGGACCGGACACCACCGTTGGAGAAAGTAATTTATCAGGTAAACATAAATTCTGTTATTTATTAGTGTTAGCATTCATCATTGGTATTTGGTTTTCCTGTTGCCCCTTAGGGTGTACCTGTCCTGCTTTGCCTGGCCTATCCCAGTTTTGTCCCTGGACTGGTAAAAAACCTGTTCAAAGACTCTCCTATCCTCACCTGAGTTTGAGATCGCTTGGTGGGAAGGCTGATGTTCACTAGTCACAGATTTAGTGTGTGAATTCTTATCATCTTTAGTGTTCTGGGGTGCAGGCTTAATAGGTTTGTTGGGTATACTCTGGTTAGTTTTATGTGTGGGTACCGGTGTTTGTATGTTAACCTGTTTACCTGGGGTCTTAAGTATACCTTTTGGTGTAGCCACTACATTCTCTCTTCCTGATGTGCCTGCTTCTTCCCCTGAATCTGGCTCACTATCAGTATACTGAAACTGTCCCACCTGAGAAGAGTCAGTGTTTTTTTGTTGATGATTGCCCCCTCTGCCTCTATTTCTGTTTCTACTTCTAGATCTGCCTCTTCTATTGCTAGACCTCCTGGGATTGGTATTGGAGTGACTCCAAATATAAACTGATTATCATAGTCTGACTGGTCACGAAGGTACTTAGAGTGCTTCGTATTAAGAATAAGGTTTTTGGACTCAATAAGTGTAGCCCTAAGAATACCATCAAACTTTAAATAATCTAAATCCTGTTTTTTGTCATTCAATACTTGTTGTAGTGTGTCAATTTCTGTTCTAATGTTAGTTAGTAATTTCATTTTATACAAAATCAACAGATTCATCAGCCTGAAGGAGCATTCTGTCAAAACAGCATTCCATGTGTCAATAAATTCACTATCAGTGACTTCAAAGGTGGGAAATTTAGCAATCCTCAGTCCCCTTGGTACAATATTTAACTTGATATATTTCTCAAATGTCCACACATCGAATTGTAACCTGTGTTCTTTAACTAACAGAATCTCCATTTTATCAAAAAGTTCACTTAGTGAAAAGGTAGTGATATCTGTAGAAAAGATAGAGTCCAGTTCCTGATCTCCATATCCTCTTTCATCCACAGGTAGTAATGAGTAATAATTAACAACAGACCCCTCCATGGTAAAGAAAGCTCAAAAATGCACTGAACTAATATGCTGCCAGGAAGCATAGAAAGTATTCAATTAGCTAGAGAAAGTTTGTAAAGTGCACTGTTTAGGAAGCTCCCAGTATGGGAATGACTATCAACTCTCACTTGCAAACTTGCAACCTTTGCCCAAATCAAGGGAATAGACAGTCTGTGGAAATAACTTAGCACGAAGTTCAAATGCATGCACACTCTTGCCCCGGACTCTTCAGACAAAACAACAGCAAAATGGAATATACCATGTGAGATTTAACTTTGCCACAATAGAATCGTTGGCTATACTCACTGCATCAGATGCTATGCTGCGTTGTCACTATCCGTCCTGCTTCGTGTGCTGCAAGTAAATCCTCTTAGCTCACCGCTTGTTGTAAAATCCTCTATGATGTGCCGATTCTGTGTGTTTCTCTGTTCACACTGTGAGCGTCCGATGACGTGTACACAGCCGGTCACGTGATATGCGGTGTCCAATCAGAGTGTCCCTTGCCTTGTCATCCAGTAGTAATGTGTAGAAGTAATCAGGGCTGAAGGGGCAGGCGAATCCAAAATCAGCCTGCTAAGTGAGAGGCTTTCGAGCCTAAGGACCCCAGATACTGGCGTAATGTAACAATAAGTAGAAAGAAATCCAGGGTGAAAAATGAAGTAAAATATAATCCAAACTTTATTGTAGTCCACATGTGGATAAAAAACCATGGGGGTCAAAAAACATACAACACTCAGCACTTGTTGCTTCCAGCTGACATGTTTCGGTGTGATACCGTAATCATAGCTGATGGAATGCACAAGTGCTGCTTCATTTAAAAGCAGAATGTGATTCTGATTGGTTAATAACAAAAACAAACCTACGTGTGAGTGTGCAGACTAGTAATTGTGTAAAGAATTAACCCTTTACATACCTAAAGTGTTAAAACTTATATGTTATGAATGAAAGAGAACATTATGTCTGTTAATTAAAGCATAAAGCTTAAAGCTTAAACTTGCTCTGGGATTCAGCCTGCAATAATGGAAAACACATATTGCATCCATTGCTTATATAATAAATTAGCAGGTGCCTCTAATCCTGTATTACAAAATAAAGGATAAAAAGAGAACAAGAACATAAAAAAAAATATATATATATTTTTTTATGCTCAACATTATTTGAGCAAAATAGCGCTTGATTTAAATAGTATTGGAAAACTATATGAGCAGTGTTAATATCATCAGATAGAAAATTTAGTAAAACATGTTTCTCTGGTCAGAAAAAAAATATTTCTCTTGTTAAGTGTATTCAGTCCACGGATCATCCATTACTTATGGGATATATTCCCTTCCCAACAGGAAGTTGCAAGAGGATCACCCAAAGCAGAGCTGCTATATAGCTCCTCCCCTCCACGTCATATCCAGTCATTCTCTTGCAACACTCAACATAGTAGGAAGGTGTGAGAGGAGTGTGGAGTTTTTATACTTAATTATTTCTTCAATCAAAAGTTTGTTATTTTAAATGGCAACGGAGTGTGCTGTTTTTTCTCTCAGGCAGTATTTAGAAGAAGAATCTGCCTGCGTTTTCTATGATCTTAGCAGAAGTAACTAAGATCCACTGGCTATTCTCGCACATTCTGAGGAGTGGGGTAACTTCAGAAAGGGAATAGCATGCGGGGTTCCCTGCAGATGAGGTATTTGCAGTAAAATATTTTTCTAAGGAATGGAATTGACTAAGAAATACTGCTGATACCGATGTAATGTAAGTACAGCCTTAAATGCAGTAGTAGTGACTGGTATCAGGCTGATGAATGCATGTTCAGTAAAGTAATTTTCTAAGGAATGGAATTTGACTAAGAAAATGCTGTTAATACTGAAGTAATATAGGAGCCTTAACTGCAGTAGAAGCGACTGGTAGCAGGCTTATTGATAACACTACATAACTTTTAAAATGTATGTTTAAAACGTTTACTGGCATGTTATTCGTTTTTTGTGAGGTACTTTGGTGATAAATCTTTTGGGGCATGATTTTTTTCCACATGGCTGACGTATATTTCTGCATAGAAACAGTTAACTGAGGTTCCCCACTGTTGTAATATGAGTGGGAGGGGCCTATTTTAGCACTTTTTTGAGCAGTAAAAATTCAGTCACAGTCTTCCTGCTTCTTCCTGCTTGATCCAGGACGTCTCTAGAGAGCTCAGGGGTCTTCAAAATTCATTTTGAGGGAGGTAATCAGTCACAGCAGACCTGTGACAGTGTGTTTGACTGTGATAAAAACGTTAATTGTTAAATTGATTATCCGTTTTGGGTATTAAGGGGTTAATCATCCATTTGCTAGTGGGTGCAATACTTTGCTAACTTAATACATTTACTGTGAAAATTTGGTTGCTATAACTAATTTGGTTCATTGTTATTTCAACTGTGACAGTTTTTTTGTGCTTCTTAAAGGTGCAGTAGCGTT
Source organism: Bombina bombina (assembly GCF_027579735.1). Lineage (NCBI taxonomy): Eukaryota > Metazoa > Chordata > Amphibia > Anura > Bombinatoridae > Bombina > Bombina bombina. The sequence continues at coordinate 536,511,574 of NC_069502.1, read as the reverse complement.
TTTTATATTGCTTGTAAACTTATTTGAAAGTATTTTCCAAGCTTGCTAGTCTCATTGCTAGTCTGTTTAAACATGTCTGACACAGATGAATCCGTTTGTTCACTATGTTTGAAGGCCAATGTGGAGCCCCATAGAAATATGTGTACTAAATGTATTGATGTCACTTTAAATAAAAGTCAATCTTTATCTGTAAAGAAATTATCACCAGACAACGAGGGGGAAGTTATGCCGACTAACTCTCCTCATGTGTCAGTACCTTTGCCTCCCGCTCAGGAGGCGCGTGATATTGTGGCGCCAAGTACATCAGAGAGGCCCTTACAAATCACTTTGCAAGACATGGCTGCTGTTATGACAGAGGTATTATCAAAATTGCCAGAATTAAGAGGCAAGCGCGATAGCTCTGGGTTAAGGACAGAGCGCGCTGATGATGTGAGAGCCATGTCCGATACTGCGTCACAATTTGCAGAACATGAGGACGGAGAGCTTCATTCTGTGGGTGACGGATCTGATCCAGGGAGACCGGATTCAGAGATTTCTAATTTTAAAATTAAGCTTGAGAACCTCCGTGTATTATTAGGGGAGGTATTAGCGGCTCTGAATGATTGTAACATGGTTGCAATTCCAGAGAAATTATGTAGGCTGGATAGATACTATGCGGTGCTGGTGTGTACTGACGTTTTTCCTATACCTAAAAGGCTTACAGAGATTATTAGGAAGGAGTGGGATAGACCCGGTGTGCCCTTTTCCCCTCCTCCGATATTTAGGAAAATGTTTCCAATAGACGCCACCACACGAGACTAATGGCAGACAGTCCCTAAGGTGGAGGGAGCAGTTTCTACTTTAGCTAAACGTACCACTATCCCGGTGGAGGATAGTTGTGCTTTTTCGGATCCAATGGATAAAAAATTAGAAGGTTACCTTAAGAAAATGTTTGTTCAACAAGGTTTTATCTTACAGCCCCTTGCATGCATTGCGCCTGTCACTGCTGCTGCGGCATTCTGGTTTGAGTCTCTGGAAGAGGCCATTCGCACAGCTCCATTGGATGAGATTATGGACAAGCTTAAAGCACTTAAGCTAGCTAACGCATTTGTTTCTGATGCCGTTGTACATTTAACCAAACTAACGGCTAAGAACTCCGGATTTGCCATCCAGGCGCGCAGAGCAGACCTTATTCGGACCCGGCTTGAAAGAAATTATTGCTGACATTACTGGAGGAAAGGGTCATACTCTTCCTCAGGACAAGGCCAAATCAAAGGCCAAACAGTCTAATTTTCGTGCCTTTCGTAACTTCAAGGCAGGAGCAGCAGCAACTTCCTCCGATCCAAAACAGGAAGGAACTGTTGCTCGTTACAGACAGGGCTGGAAACCTAACCAGTCCTGGAACAAGGGCAAGCAGGCCAGAAAACCTACTTCTGCCCCTAAGACAGCATGAAGAGAGGGCCCCCTATCCAGAAACGGATCTAGTGGGGGGCAGACTTTCTCTCTTCGCCCAGGCTTGGGCAAGAGATGTTCAGGATCCCTGGGCGTTAGAGATCATATCTCAGGGATATCTTCTGGACTTCAAAGCTTCTCCTCCACAAGGGAGATTTCATCTTTCAAGGTTATCAGCAAACCAAATAAAGAAAGAGGCATTTTTTACGCTGTGTACAAGACCTCTTAGTAATGGGGGTGATCCATCCAGTTCCGCGGACGGAACAAGGACAAGGTTTTTACTCAAATCTGTTTGTGGTTCCCAAGAAAGAGGGAACCTTCAGACCAATCTTGGACCTAAAAATCTTAAACAAATTCCTAAGAGTTCCATCATTCAAAATGGAAACTATTCGAACCATCCTACCCATGATCCAAGAGGGTCAATACATGACCACAGTGGACTTAAAGGATGCTTACCTTCACATACCGATTCACAAAGATCATTATCGGTACCTAAGATTTGCCTTTCTAGACGGGCATTACCAGTTTGTAGCTCTTCCCTTCGGGTTAGCTACGGCCCCGAGAATTTTTACAAAGGTTCTGGGCTCTCTTCTGGCGGTGCTAAGACCGCGAGGCATAGCGGTGGCTCCGTACCTAGACGACATTCTGATACAAGCGTCAAGTTTTCAAATTGCCAAGTCTCATACAGAGATAGTTCTGGCATTTCTGAGGTCGCATGGGTGGAAGGTGAACGTGGAAAAGAGTTCTCTATTACCACTCACAAGAGTTCCCTTCCTAGGGACTCTTATAGATTCTATAGAAATGAAGATTTACCTGACGGAGTCCAGGTTATCAAAGCTTCTGAATGCTTGCCGTGTCCTTCATTCCATTCCACGCCCGTCAGTAGCTCAGTACATGGAAGTAATCGGCTTAATGGTAGCGGCAATGGACATAGTACCATTTGCGCGCCTGCATCTCAGACCACTGCAATTATGCATGCTAAGTCAGTGGAATGGGGATTACTCAGATTTGTCCCCTCTACTAAATCTGGATCAGGAGACCAGAGATTCTCTTCTCTGGTGTCTTTCTCCGGTCCATCTGTCCAAGGGGATGACCTTTCGCAGGCCAGATTGGACGATTGTTACAACAGATGCCAGCCTTCTAGGTTGGGGCGCAGTCTGGAACTCCCTGAAGGCTCAGGGATTATGGACTCAGGAGGAGAAACTCCTCCCAATAAATATTCTGGAGTTGAGAGCAATATTCAATGCTCTTCTAGCTTGGCCTCAGTTAGCAACACTGAGGTTCATCAGATTCCAGTCGGAAAACATCACGACTGTGGCTTACATCAACCATCAAGGGGGAACCAGGAGTTCCCTAGCGATGTTAGAAGTCTCAAAGATAATTCGCTGGGCAGAGTCTCACTCTTGCCACCTGTCAGCGATCTACATCCCAGGCGTGGAGAACTGGGAGGCGGACTTTTTAAGTCGCCAGACTTTTCATCCGGGGGAGTGGGAACTTCATCCGGAGGTCTTTGCTCAACTGAGGCAAACCAGAACTGGATCTCATGGCGTCTCGCCAGAACGCCAAGCTTCCTTGTTACGGATCCAGGTCCAGGGACCCGGGAGCGGCGCTGATAGATGCTCTAGCAGCCCCTTGGGTTTTCAACATGGCTTATGTGTTTCCACCATTTCCGCTGTTACCTCGACTGATTGCCAAGATCAGACAAGAGAGAGCATCAGTGATTCTGATAGCACCTGCGTGGCCACGCAGGACCTGGTATGCAGACCTAGTGGACATGTCGTCCTGTCCACCATGGTCTCTGCCTCTGAGACAGGACCTTCTCATTCAGGGTCCTTTCCATCATCCAAATCTAATTTCTCTGAGGCTGACTGTATGGAGATTGAACGCTTGATCCTATTGAAGCGTGGCTTCTCGGAGTCGGTTATTGATACCTTAATTCAGGCTCGGAAACCTGTTACCAGAAAAATTTACCATAAAATATGGCGAAAATATTTATATTGGTGCGAATCCAAGAGTTACTCATGGAGTAAGGTTAGGATTCCTAGGATATTGTCTTTTCTACAAGAGGGTTTAGAAAAGGGCTTATCTGCTAGTTCATTAAAGGGACAGATTTCTGCTCTGTCTATTCTCTTACACAAACGTCTGGCAGAAGTTCCAGACGTCCAGGCTTTTTGTCAGGCTTTGGCTAGGATTAAGCCTGTGTTTAAGACTGTTGCTCCTCCGTGGAGCTTAAACTTGGTTCTTAAAGTTCTTCAAGGGGTTCCGTTTGAACCCCTTCATTCCATTGATATTAAGCTTTTATCTTGGAAAGTTCTGTTTTTGATGGCTATTTCCTCGGCTCGAAGAGTCTCTGAGTTATCTGCCTTACATTGTGATTCTCCTTACCTGATTTTCCATTCAGACAAGGTAGTTCTGCGTACTAAACCTGGGTTTTTACCTAAGGTAGTTTCTAACAGGAATATCAATCAGGAGATTGTTGTTCCATCATTATGTCCTAATCCTTCTTCTTCGAAGAAGGAACGACTTTTGCATAATCTGGACGTAGTCCGTGCCCTGAAGTTCTATTTACAGGCAACTAAAGATTTTCGTCAAACTTCTTCCCTGTTTGTCGTGTACTCTGGTCAGAGGAGAGGTCAAAAAGCTTCGGCAACCTCTCTCTCCTTTTGGCTTTGTAGCATAATACGTTTAGCCTATGAGACTGCTGGACAGCAGCCCCCTGAAAGAATTACAGCTCATTCCACTAGAGCTGTGGCTTCCACCTGGGCCTTTAAGAATGAGGCCTCTGTTGAACAGATTTGCAAGGCTGCGACTTGGTCTTCACTTCACACTTTTTCAAAATTTTACAAATTTGACACTTTTGCTTCTTCGGAGGCTGTTTTTGGGAGAAAGGTTCTACAGGCAGTGGTTCCTTCCGTTTAAGTTCCTGCCTTGTCCCTCCCATCATCCGTGTACTTTAGCTTTGGTATTGGTATCCCATAAGTAATGGATGATCCGTGGACTGAATACACTTAACAAGAGAAAACATAATTTATGCTTACCTGATAAATTTATTTCTCTTGTAGTGTATTCATTCCACGGCCCGCCCTGTCTTTTTTAAGGCAGATCTAAATTTTAATTAGAACTCCAGTCACCACTGCTCCCTATGGTTTCTCCTTTCTTGTCTTGTTTCGGTCGAATGACTGGATATGACGAGGAGGGGAGGAGCTATATAGCAGCTCTGCTTTGGGTGATCCTCTTGGAACTTCCTGTTGGGAAGGGAATATATCCCATAAGTAATGGATGATCCGTGGACTGAATACACTACAAGAGAAATAAATTTATCAGGTAAGCATAAATTATGTTTTATGACCAATCTCATATAGAAAATAGTGCTATATAAATAATAAAGAAAGTAAAAATTGGATACAACCTAACTAACTAAAGCCTTTTTTGACAGAAGAATGAAGGGCTCAGTAGGTAGCTGCAATGTATAAGATTCATTACGATACTGTAACCTACTACTTCCAATAATTAATCAGATCATATTCTGAATTGAGTCCCTTAGGGACACGAGTCTGTAACTTAAAAATCCAGAACATCTCCCTTTTACCTAAGATGTGGGATCTGTCACCTCCACGCAAGGGAGTAGTAACCCTTTTAATAGCCTGCCACCTTAGTGTTGCACTGCTCTTATTATGTACAAGTTTAAAGTGTTTGACTAGTGGGGTACTAGCTTCTCCAATTTTAATGGTAGAAAGGTGATTGCGAATCCTAGTATTAACCTCAGTACTAGTGAGCCCTACGTACTGTAAATGACATTCAATGCATGTGAGTAAGTATATAACATAGGAGGATGTACAGTTGGGGCATGCCTGGGTTTTTATCCACATGTGGACTACAATAAAGTTTGGATTATATTTTACTTCACTTTTGACCCTGGATTTCTTTCTACTTATTGTGCCAACTGCCCTGGGTGCAGCAGAAAAATATACAAAAATTGAAAAATAGAGCGCACTCCAAGGGAACTTAATAACAGTGTGTCACTTTTATTAGTGAACGTTTTCGGAACAGCAACAGTTCGTCCTCAGACCAAAAAAGTGTATAAACCGTTGATACACTTTTTTGGTCTGAGGACAGACTGTTGTTAGTCCGAAAACGTTCACTTATAAAAGTGACACACTGTTATTACGTTCCCTTGGAGTGCGCTCTATTTCTTCTATAAGATACGACGAGTCCACGGATTCATCCTTTACTTGTGGGATATTATCCTCCTGCTAACAGGAAGTGGCAAAGAGCACCACAGCAGAGCTGTCTATATAGCTCCTCCCTTGACTCCACCCCCCCAGTCATTATCTTTGCCTACTCTAAGTAATAGGAAGGGTAAAGTGAAAGAGGTGATAAAATGTTAGTTTTTATTTTCTTCAAGCAAGAATTTTTTATTTTAAATGGTACCGGTGTGTACTATTTTCTCCCAGGCAGCAGATGGATGAAGACTTCTGCCTGGAGGCTGATGATCTTAGCAGTTGTTACTAAGATCCAGAGTAGTTCCCACAGAATGGCTGAGGAGTACTTAAGAAACTTCAGTGTGAGGAACGTTTTTCATGCTATAAGCAGTGAGGTATATTCAATCATTTTTTTCTGGAGAGACTGTGTTATTTCAGAATTGGCTGACAGTATCCCCATGAGGGAGAGGGTAAGCAGTAATCCTAAAGTATAAAGAGGGGTATTACTTAGCTTGCATATTGGGCTATAAAAAAATGGTTGACACTGATGTTATGATGTTTATGGGCAAACGTTTACACGACTGGGAGTACAGATAACATTTTTTATGACATACTTTTTTTTATTTTTTTATATACTTTGAGTATAAGAGGGTACACATGGCTTCATTTATGGGTATATGAACCCACATGGCTAGGTTTTAGACCGCTCTTGTGCGGTTATTTTAGGCTGTGAGACATCGAGTGAGATGGGCGGGGCCTATTTTCGTTCCTCAGTTGCGCAGTTGTTTTTCCCAGACATGCAGCAAGCTCCAACTCCGGTGGGCCTTTGAGAGCACTATTGGGCCAAATCGAAGGTTTAATCCGATTTTACAGACCCCTGAGGGCAGGTAGGCGCCACAGAAGGGCTGTGGCGAGGTGCAGGGGGTGTTTATTATTGAAATAAAAGTTTTATAGCACTCCATTTTTTCTGGTAAGGGTTAAGTTTTCCTTTCCTTGTGGGGCAAACTTAGCTGCAAAGTTGGGAGGCTTTTATCATAAAATTGGGATAATTTTATTGTTTTCAAGCAGTTTAAAGGCGCAGTACCATTTTTTCAGATTATTTTTTCACTAAATAAAGTGTTTTCAAGCCTGTTTGTGGTCATTACTAGCCTGTTCAACATGTCTGACATTGAGGAAAGCCAATGTTCCATGTGTTTAGAAGCAATTGTGTAACCACCACTTAAAATGTGTCCCTCATGTACTGAAAGGGCCTTACATTGCAAAGAACATATTTTAGCTGATAAAAGTATGTCTCAGGATGATTCTCAGTCAAAAGAGAATCAGGTTATGCCATCTACTTCTCCCCAAGTGTCACAACCTTTAACGCCCGCCCAAGCAACACCAAGTACTTCTAGTGCGTCTAATTCTTTCACCCTGCAAGATATGGCCGCAGTTATGTCTACTACCCTCACAGAGGTATTATCTAAACTGCCTGGTTTGCAGGGGAAGCGCAGTAGGTCCGGTATTAGAGTAAATGCTGAGCCCTCTGATGCTTTATTGGCCATCTCCGATGTACACTCACAATGTTCTGAATTGGGGGTGGGTGAATTGCTGTCTGAGGGAGAGCTTTCTGATTCAGGAAAGATGTTCCCTCAAACAGACTCAGATATGACGGCTTTTAAGTTTAATCTTGAACACCTCCGCTTGTTGCTCAGGGAGGTTTTAGCGACTCTAGATGATTGTGACCCTATTGTTATTCCACCAGAGAAATTGTGTAAAATGGATAGATATCTAGAGGTCCCTACTAACATGAATGTTTTTCCGGTCCCTAAGAGGATTTCGGACATTGTTACTAAGGAATGGGATAGACCAGGCATTCCATTCTCTCCCACTTCTACTTTTAAGAAAATGTTTCCCATATCTGACACCATTCAGGATTCGTGGCATACGGTCACTAAGGTGGAGGGAGCTATTTCTACCCTGGCTAAGCGTACAACTATACCTATTGAGGACAGTTGTGCCTTCAAAGATCCTCTGGATAAAAAATTAGAGGGTCTTCTAAAGAAAATATTTATTCATCAGGGTTTTCTTCTACAACCTATAGCGTGCATTGTTCCTGTAACTACTGCAGCTGCTTTTTGGTTCAAGGCTCTAGAGGAGGCTCTTAAGGTTGAGACCCCATTAGACCATTAGATGACATTTTAGATAGAATTAAGGCTCTCAAGCTAGCTAATTCTTTTATTACAGATGCTGCTTTTCAACTGGCTAAATTAGCGGCAAAGAATTCAGTTTTTGACATTTTAGCACGTAGAGCCTTATGGCTTAAGTCCTGGTCTGCTGATGTGTTATCAAAATCTAAGCTATTAGCTATTCCTTTCAAAGGTAAGACCCTATTCAGGCCTGAACTGAAGGAGATCATTTCCAACATCACTGGAGGAAAAGGCCATGACCTTTCTCAGGATAAGACAAATAGAATGAGGGCCAAACAAATTAATTTTCGTTCCTTTCAAAACTTCAAAGGTGATCCCTCTACCTCCTCCCCTGCCACAAAGCAGGAGGGGAATTTTGCTCAATCAAAGTCAGTCTGGAGACCTAACCAGACCTGGAATAAAGGTAAACAGGCCAATAAGCCCGCTGCTGCTACCAAGACAGCATGAAGGGGCAGCCCCTGATCCGGGACCGGATCTAGTAGGGGGCAGACTTTCTCTCTTCGCTCAGGCTTGGGTAAGAGACGTTCAGGATTCCTGGGCTTTAGAAATCGTGACCCAGGGGTATCTTCTAGACTTCAAAGATTCTCCTCCAAGGGGGAGATTTAATCTTTCACGGTTGTCTGTAAACCAGACAAAAAGAGGTGTTCTTACGCTGTGTAGACGACCTATATACTATGGGTTTAATCTGCCCAGTTCCAAAAGCAGAACAGGGGCAGGGGTTTTACTCCAATCTGTTTGTGGTTCCCAAAAAAGAGGGAACCTTCAGACTGATTTTAGATTTCAAGATCCTTAACAAATTTCTCAGAGTTCCGTCCTTCAAGATGGAGACCATTCGGACAATTTTACCAATGATCCAGGAGGGTCAATATATGACCACCGTGGATTTGAAGGAATGCGTATCTTCACATTCCTATCCACAAAGATCATCACCAGTTCCTCAGGTTCCCTTCCTGGACAAGCATTACCAATTTGTGGCTCTTCCTTTCGGGTTGGCCACAGCTCCCAGAATTTTCACAAAGGTGCTAGGGTCCCTTCTGGCAATTCTAAGGCCGCGGGGCATAGCAGTGGCGCCCTATTTGGACGATATCTTAATTCAGGTGTCAACTTACCAACTAGCCAAATCTCACATGGACATCGTGTTGGCTTTTCTAAGATCTCACGGGTGGAAGGTGAACTTAAAGAAGAGTTCGCTTATCCCTCTCACAAGAGTTCCATTCCTGGGAACTCTGATAGACTCGGTAGACATGAAAATTTTTCTGACGGAGGTCAGAAATTCAAAGATCTTAACCACCTGCCGAGCACTTCATTCCATTCCTCGGCCGTCAGTGGCTCAGTCTTTGGAGGTAATTGGACTAATGGTAGCGGCAATGGGCATAGTTCCGTTTGTTCGCCTGCATCTCAGACCACTGCAACTGTGCATGCTCAGACAGTGGAATGGGGATTATGCAAATTGATCTCCTCAGATAAATCTGGATCAGGAGACAAGAAACTCTCTTCTTAGTGGTTTTCAGAGGATCATCTGTTCCAGGGAATGTGTTTCCGCAGGGTAGCATGGGTCATAGTGACGGACGCCAGCCTCTTGGGCTGGGGTGCAGTCTGGAATTCCCTGAAGGCACAGGGTGTGTGGACTCAGGAGGAGGCTCTCCTCCCGATAAATATTCTAGAACTGAGAGCGATATTCAATGCGCTTCAGGCGTGGCCTCAGCTGGCTTCGGCCAAATTCATAAGATTCCAGTCAGACAATATCACAACTGTAGCATATATCAATCATCAAGGGGGAACAAAGAGTTGTCTAGCGATGATAGAGGTTTCCGAAATCATTCAATGGGCAGAAACTCACTCTTGCAATCTATATCCCAGGAGTGGAGAACTGGGAAGCGGATTTTCTCAGTCGTCAGACTTTTCATCCGGGGGAGTGGGAACTCCATCCGGAGGTGTTTGCACAATTGATTCATCAATGGGGCACAGCATAATTGGATCTGATGGCATCTCGTTAGAATGCCTAACTTCCTTGTTACGGGTCCATATCAAGGGATCCTCAAGCATTACTGATAGATGCTCTAGCAGTACCGTGGTCGTTCAACCTGGCTTATGTGTTTCCTCCTTTTCCTCTCCTTCCTCGTCTGATTGGCAGAATAAAACAGGAAAGGGCTTCGGTAATTTTGATAGCACCTGGGTGGCCACGCAGGACTTGGTATGCAGATCTGGTGGAGATGTCATCTCTACCACTGTGGAAACTGCCAATTAGACAGGACCTGCTCATTCAGGGTCCGTTACAACATCCAAATCTAGTTTCTCTTTAGCTGACTGCCTGGAGATTGAAGGCTTGATTTTATCTAAGCGGGGATTTTCTGAGTCGGTCATAGATACCTTGATTCATGCTCGAAAGCCTGTCACTAGGAAAATTTACCATAAGATATGGCGTAAATATCTTTATTGGTGCGAATCCAAAGGCTACTCATGGTGTAAGATCAGGATTCCTAGGATTTTGTCCTTTCTCCAAGAAGGATTGGAGAAGGGGTTATCAGCTAGTTCCTTAAAGGGACAGATATCTGCTTTTGTCAATCCTACTGCACAAGCGTCTGGCAGATGTCCCAGACGTTCAGTCGTTTTGTCATGCTTTGGTTAGAATTAAGCCTGTGTTTAAACCTGTTGCTCCGCCATGTAGTTTGAATTTAGTTCTTAAAGTTCTTCAAGGGGTTCCGTTTGAACCTTTGCATTCCATAGATATTAAGCTTCTATCTTGGAAAGTTCTATTTTTAGTTGCTTTCTCTTCTGCTCGAAGAGTTTCTGAACTATCGGCATTTCAATGCGACTCGCCTTATCTTATTTTCCATTCTGATAAGGTGGTTTTGCGTACCAAACCTGGATTCCTTCCTAAGGTTGTTTCTAATAAGGATATTAATCAGGAAATTGTTGTTCCTTCTCTGTGTCATAACCCTTCTTCTAAGAAGGAGCGTCTGTTACATAACTTGGACGTGGTTCGTGCTTTGAAGTTTTTATTGGAAGCAACCAAAGATTTCCGTCAAACATCTTTACTGTTTGTTGTCTATTCTGGAAAACGTAGAGGTCAAAAAGCTACGGCTACCTCTCTTTCTTTTTGGCTGAAAAGCATCATCCGTTTGGTATACGAGACTGCTGGACAGCAGCCTCCTGAATGGATTACAGCTCATTCTACTAGAGCGGTGGCTTCCACATGGGCTTTTAAAAACAATGCTTCTGTTGAACAGATTTGTAAGACTGCGACTTGGTCTTCCCTTCATACCTTTTCCAAATTTTACAAATGTGACACTTTTGCTTCTTTGGAGGCTATTTTTGGGCGAAAAGTTTTTCAAGCAGTGGTGCCTTCTGTTTAGGTATCTGTCTTGTCCCTCCCGTTCATCCGTGTCCTGTAGCTTTAGTATTGTATCCCACAAGTAAAGGATGAATCCGTGGACTCGTCGTATCTTATAGAAGAAAAGTAAATTTATGCTTACCTGATAAATTGATTTCTTCTATGATACAACGTGTCCACGGCCCGCCCTGTCAATTTAAGACAGATTATATTTTTGATTTAAAACTTCAGTCACCTCTGCACCTTTTAGTTTCTCCTTTTTCTTCCTATACCTTCGGTCGAATGACTGGGGGGTGGAGCTAAGGGAGGAGCTATATAGACAGCTCTGCTGTGGTGCTCTTTGCCACTTCCTGTTAGCAGGAGGATAATATCCCACAAGTAAAGGATGAATCCGTGGACTCGTATCATAGAAGAAATCAATTTATCAGGTAAGCATAAATTTACTTTTTTCAATATATATAAAATATTTTATTCCCCTTTTTAATTTTTTTGCACACGTCAGGTTTTGGCTGCTTAATCCCCCTTTTAAAAGTCTAATTTCTTTCCAATGACACGGTGAGTCCACGGATTATCTAATTACTATTGCGAATATCACTCCTGTCCAGCAGGAGGCGGCAAAGATGACCACAGCAAAGCTGTTAAATATCACCTCCCTTTCCTCCAACCCCAGTCATTTTCTTTGCCTACGTTAGAGCAAGGAAGTGGTAAAGTTAGGTGTTAGTAAAAGATTCTTCAAGCAAAATTTAATTTTTTTAAAGCAGTGCAAGATTGTTCTTTTTTGTTTTAGGGTGTAGCCGTAGTCCATTTCAGTATCTTCAGTAGAGTCTCCTACTTCAGTAGGTCTCAGTGAGTCTCCTTTAGTATCTTGAAATCAAGGGTTAATATCTCCTGAGGCGGGTTATTGAACAGGGAGTATTTTAATCATGTTTGTTATGTGATTCAATCTGTTTATGTGTAGTGTTAAACAGGCTCATGGCTGGAACATGAAGGCCTTTGGAAGTGACGCAACCTTTTTAGGACTATAAGGTTTACCTTCTGGTCGGACGTGATTACGTTCCGTCCTCCATTTCCGCTTTCCTGACCGTGTGGCGACAGAGAAATTCTAGTTCGCAGGTGTCTGGTTCATAGGAGGTGGTGAGTGCCCCAGCCATTGTGAGTGTCAGGTGCCATTTTGTTTTGTCTTAAAATAGTCCATATTGGCTAATTCTCTATCCAGTTATGGAGGATGCTGAGACTATTCTAATTTCAGACTCCGTTATGGAGGATCGTGATACTGAGACTGTTCTAATTTCAAATTCAGATTCTTTGTCTGGGAAAGAATCCGGATTGGCCTCGTTGACACATGTCAATCAATTGTTTGGTGTGCCGTATTAGAGCACCTGGTTCCTCGGGCTCGAGGAATCAAGGGTCAGCTGAGCCATCCGCCTCTGGGGCTGTTGTCCTCCAAGAGGCAATTTCCCTATCGCTCCATACTTCTACACATGCGGGTAACCCAGATTATGATTATTCCTCCACGCAGGGCGGTTTGTTCCCCCCGGAGGTTGCAGCACGTTTTCGCTTTTACATATACTTGGTGATTATTCATCTACTGAGTCCAGACGTTTATGCGTGATTGTGATTGTGCTTGTGCCCTATTGTCCCGGGTCTACCACCTTGGGGAGGGCATGTTCCCTCCGTGTGTAACTGTCCCTGAGGGTTGTGCCTTTTGTTACAGAGTGGGGCGCCTTTGCGTCATACTCAGACATATTTTTCAGTTATTAAATGATCCTATCCTTCTCGGATACGGGAATTTTCAGTCTGCTTCGAAAGGTGCACCTCATTAGACATGTGGGGATGACGTAATCTCCTGAATGTTCTTTTTGAGATCCTTCCCAGTTTTGGAAGATTAGGGCTCCGTTTGAATGGTCCTGCGGTAGGCCTGTTTTCTTATTGGGCGTTAACCTATTGGTTGCCTTATATTTTTTTTTTATCCAATTAGGATGTCTTTTAATTTAATATTTTCCTTCGGGAATCTTAAACTGGGATTGATACTCTGTTACTTCTGCGGAAGTGTTTTTTGGGACATGTTAGTCCTATGTTTGTCTGTTTTCCTTCTTCCCCTCTGAGGGAGGATTTATGCAGCTTGACGGTTAGTACCCCGGTGCAGGCTGTTCCTGTTGGGTTCAGTTGTGTCTTGTGGCTGTTCAGTGATGTTGCGCCGTTCTGATTAGCTGGTCTGGTCGAGGGGCTGAGGCTCATGTTATCATTTGTTTTACATTCAACTAAGAACTGACTGTGGCTCATTACATCAGCAAACAGAGCTGTAAAGCACAGAACCATGGCTTCAGATCCCCCCCACAGCCCTGTCAGGCAGAATGCCTCCTAGACCTTTACATTCTAGAGGACCTGTGGGTCTACAAGGTGGGAAGGATTGTCTGTCTTTATAGCCTTCAGTTTGGATGACTGGGTCAGTGGATTTTCTGCTGCATCATTCTCTCTGGTGTCTGGTATTTTCATACCCTAGAGTTCCTCCCCCACGTGGTGGCGAGGTGGAGGGCTTAGCGCCTTCTTACCGCCGAGTGAGCGGTTTAGCCTTTTTCTTTTGAGGCTCGGGGATCGTCTTTTGGACTTGGTCCTCAGCAGCCAGTATTTTAAAGGGTAGTTTGGCTGCCGTGCAGCGGTTAGGTTGCAAATTGTAACCAGCTGCAACTATATCACATTGACTGTGTACTGTCTAGCTGTGTTTCTGAGATTCCTGTTAGGTCTCCTTTTAGGGTCATTTGAGATGTTTTTTGCTCTGTTAGGGACACTGGGCGTGGTCTCCTTGAGTTTGCTTGGGTTTCCTCCCGGAACTGGGGTTGGTTTGTGCCCCTTTCTTCCTGTGATCATCCACTTGTACGGAGGTGATGTGGAGACCAGCCTTTGCTCGAAGGGTTTTGAACTCGAGGTATCCTCTTGCCTTATTGTCCTGAGGCTGTTGGTGAGTCTAGAAGCTCGTCGTCGTACAACTTTTTCCGCCTTGACTCCTTTGGAGAGTGGGACTTCTGCAAGGGGTAGTCTCATCCTTAGGTCGGGACATGCAAGTTTTTCTCGTTATCTGGGTTGATCTGGATATTGCATTAGTATCCTCTGTGTTCTGGGTTGTTTTTCAGACGGGGTGTTAAGTTTGCGGGTATTGTTTGTCTAAGCAATTGAGGTTTTGGACCTGTTCTCCCTGGGGCTTTGGGTTGTTGAGTTTCATTCAGCATTTTCCCTTGTGGATCCCGTTGTGGGTTGTTACCGGACCTCTAGGCTCCAGGGTTGGTTCGGGGTACCTCAGTTCCTGAAAATTTGGGCTATGTTCTTTTACTCGGAATACTTGACCTGGTATTGGTTGGCCAGGTTTTCTGAGTGTCGTGGCTCGTTGGGCTTTTGTTGCACCTTAGGCGGTTTCCCTTGGTCAGCTTGCTGTAGTATCCATTGAATTCACTGCTCTGCAGGTGAATGGACTTGCAGCGTCACTGCTACTACTATTGCACGTGGGTTGCGGTTAGCAGGCTAGTTTTTAGGGGAATCCCTTTCAACAGAACTTCTGAATGGGGATTGATATCTCCTTTATCCTGTGTCTTCGTGACTTGTGGAAGGTGCTGCCTTTTAGCCTTTTCCCCTTCTTGGGTGAGAGCTTAGTCTCCTTTTTATGGAGATGCGGTCCTTTTCTTAAGGCTTCTCCTGGTTCAGGAGATGGGACCTGGGAGTTTCCCTAGCTGAGAGGGATATTCTCTCTGGGTTGTTACGTGCTATTTGGAGTCTTGCTGGCTCCGTGTCTAGACTAAGTTGGACCTTTTTGCTAGATCCTTTGGGTCTACGGTCCTGTTGTCTATTCTGAGGAGTAGGGTTACACCGTGCTCTGTTGGATTGGCCGTGCCATTCTCCAATCGTTTTTTAGCTGGTTTTGGGGTTCTTTTGTTCCCCTGTTTCAGTCCTGCCGTTGCTGAGGCTGGCCCGGCTGGGAGTGGGTTCTGAGAGTTGTCATCTCCAGGATCTAGGTGATCATAGAAGCTAGCTAGCTCCCTAAGCTTACAAGCAGAGGGTCTAGGATTGCTTCACCTCGGGTGCTGGGCGTCACTTCTATATCTTGGGGGACCTCGTGGAGGTTATGATTCCCCCTTATTTGGAAGACCTGTGGGATAGGTCTGGCGGCTTGGATTGCCTAGAGTGTGCCCTCTGTCTGGGAGTTGTCTTTTGCAATCTGCTTTTTTGCTGGCCGCTGTTGCTCTCATCAAGTATTCTCTGTGTCATCCTAAGGATGGCGGCGTGTTCTTGGCTCTGGGTCTGTTACACGTTTTTTTGTAGAGGAATACTTCAGTGTTCCAAGTTTGGACTATGTGAGGACTCCATCTTCTGTTGTCTTTTTTGGTGCTTTTACTCAACGTTTGAGAGAAAGTTCTCTCTGTTCCTATGCCCGGTCCTATACCTCAGTTTTTTCCTGGTCTAGGAGTAGTCTCCCCTTGTCTGTCGGGACCCATTTTTAGCCCTTGTGATCTGGGCTTGCTTAGGGGGGTATTCCTTTATGGATTGTGACCTTTCGTTTTTTTCTTTCGGTTCTCCTGATCCTATCCCTTTAGGAGTTTCGGCTGGTGTTCCCTTCTTTAGTGAGGGGTGAGTGGTGAGGGACCAACTGTTGGGCGATGGTGTCTCCTGGAGGCCTGTTGGCTCAGTTGAGTCTGATTTTGTGGTCTCTAGCTAGGCTCTGGACTATCTGTGGGTCAGTGTCCTCGGGGCTTTTTCCTTTTAAAGTTTTCTCAGCTTCGGACGAAGCTGGGTTTTTTTTTGGGCAGTGGTTTCAGGCTTGGGGCCCTCAGAATGGGCCGCCTAATGTACCCTACCGTCTTGGCATTCATTGTCCTCTATAGCTTGGGTATTGTTTTCCCAAAAGTAATGAATGCAGCTGTGGATTCTTTCTATTTAAGAAGAAAAACATAAATTATGCTTAGCTGATAATTTTCTTTTCTTCTGATGGAAAGAGTCCACAGCTCCCTACCCGTAATTTGTTATGGGGGGCGTCCGTATTTTGTTCCTCTGGCAACTTTCTCCCTGATATTTCTTCTACTGTTCCTTGTTAATCGGCAGAATGAATGGGGGATGAGGGGAGTGGGAGGAGTATTTAAGCCATTGGCTGGGGTGTCTTTGCCTCCTCCTGGTGGCCAGGTTCTTAATTCCCAAAAGTAATGAATGCAGCTGTGGACTCTTTCCATCAGAAGAAAAGAAAATTATCAGGTAAGCATAATTTGTTTTTTTTTACTGCAAGTAGAGGATTTCATAGAAAAGGCAAACTTCCCCAAGGGACAGAAAGCAGAGGATGGGATTTTTTTTTAAGTGTATATATTTGGGGCTTTTTAGGTTTGCTTTATGGGGGTTTGGTTTTTGGCTGGAGGGTTATATATATATATATATATTTTAGGGGTTATATTTTAGGTGTAAATTTTTGGGAGGACTTTTTTGCTTTGCTGGGATTTTTTTTTTAAATGTGGTTTAGAAAAAAAATAGGTGGGATTTTTTTTGTGTGCCTCAGGTAGCACACACATGGAAACACACACAAACATCAGAGAGAGACCCGTACACACACACACACACACACACACACACACACACACACACACACACACACACACACAGACACAGACACAAAAACACACAGGCACACACACATACACTCACACACACACTCACACACACAAAGACTCAGACACAAGCCCAAACAGACACAAACATACATACAAAAATACTCAGAAACACACACTCAGACGCTTATAAAAACACACTCAGATGCACACACACAAACACACAAACAAAAACACTCCGACACAAACACACACACATACAAAATATGTAAACTGCAATAATTATAAAGCTCATGCCTAGAGCTGCTCCCTGTCTCAGCAGGAGCTGTGTCTGTCTGGTCTCCTACAGGCTGGCCATGCTGGGGATGTAGGGAACCGGTGCACACATGATAAAGGATGCCTGCTCTGTCTACCCGGAAGTGTGAGCAGAGTGGTGGTGGAGCTGCGATATGGGCAGGGCAGTGATGCTGGGATTTGAATGGGAACCACCAGCATGCAGCGTGAACATTTCTGATGCTGCATCTGCAGGTTCCTTTGAAACTGGTAGATTTTCACAAAAATTAAGTGCGGCAACAACTTCCACTCTCATGGGAAAACTCCAGAGCTGTTCACGGCTGCTGCCCAGCTCTAATAAAGCTATGCACTCTGACTGGTGGTGTCGCCCCCTGGAGGGTGTCACCCGGGTGCAATCCACATCCCCCTAGTGACGCCACTGTGTGGGACCATGTAAAGACATTTAATGACACTCCCCATTTGCAGTTCTTGTACTGATGTTCCAGTTTGAAACTCTGTAGTGCGTAACGCTACTGGTAAGTTTTACATGCTATGCACTTCAGCATTTTGCATCCCTGCTTTAGGAGTTTAATTGGTCTACTGGGCTGCTGTTGCTCATAGATGCTTCCACTTCATTATATTAGCATCTACAGATGACCAGACAGAAATTTGCACCTTTTAGCAACTAGTGTTGCTTAAACACCAAACCTCATTAATTAGAAAGGGTGTCCACTTACTTTTGGCCATTATAGTGTATAATTATTTTAACAAATAACTTCAAATTTAAAAAGATTGAAATTTGTGTTATTTATTTTTTTTATAATCTGCTTTACATAATTTTTGTTAAATTTGTGAAATTCAGTTTTGGAAAAAAATATAAGTATATATTTAATGTTTATTCTGCATTATGCAAATTTAAATTTTACATCAATCTTCTTTAATTTGTTAAATCCGATTTATCATTTTTTTTTTTAAAGTGAACTCCAAGAGATGTGTTGGTACTCTAAAGGGTTAAGTTTTACCATTCCGCAAATGTTGTTTGTTGTGATACCTGCACAGCATCACCTTTATGTCAGAGAGGGGGTTTAAAATAAATAAATAAAATCAGAAGCATTTTAATGATACAGTCTCCAAGTGTGAGCTTTATTATTCTAGTAAAAACATAAGCTTTTGTGTCCTTTAAAATCTTGTCTGTTAATGTTGCTTGGAGATGATAAATACTCTCCTAGAAGGTGTACTTTATAAGGTAGAGCCGTGAAAGCTAGTCTTAGATTCCCAGTTCCATGTCTTGTTAAGATCTGATTGTTTTGTTTAAGTTATGTATTTTAAAGTGTATTTGCTTACAATTTTCCTCAATATGCTTCATGCCATCTGCCTATTTTCATGCTTATAAAAAACAAAACAAAACAAAAAACAGTTCTCTTTGAATATGCTTGGCAGCTGTTTGAAAAATACATGTACTTAATTCATGCAATAATATACATCCCTTCCGAAGAGTGGCAAGTCTGACAATATATACACGTTATTTTTGACACAATTCTGAATGGGAAGGGCATGTATTTTAAGTGGATTTCAAAATACATTTGTCTTTGAATACCTCTGAGAATGTCCACAGGAAAAAAATAACAACATTAAGCTCATGGCCACTTGAGGGCGGCAAGGGCATAAAAAAATAGAAAGAAAAACATAAATTAGAATCCCTAAAAGCAAACGAGCAGATAAGTATATATTCCCTGTGAAGGCTGTAAATAAATCTGATCTATTTTTTAAGATACGATGAGTCCACGGATTTCATCCTTACTTGTGGGATATCGCCTCCTGGTCAGCAGGAGGAGGCAAAGAGCACCACAGCAGAGCTGTATATATAGCTCCTCCCTTCCCTCCCACTTCAGTCATTCTCTTTGCCTGTGTTAGTGATAGGAAGAGGTAAAGTGAGATGTTAGTTTAGATTCTTCAATTAAGTTTCCAGTTGGACAACAGAACGACGGTAGCTTACATCAATCATCAGGGAGGAACGAGGAGTTCCTTAGCGATGACAGAAGTAGCCAAAATAATACAGTGAGCGGAGTCTCACTCTTGCCATTTGTCAGTGATCTACATCCCAGGGGTGGAAAACTGGGAGGTAGATTTTCTGAGCAGACAGACATTTCATCCGGGGGAGTGGGAACTCCACCCAGAGGTATTTTCCAAACTGATTCTCAGATGGGGCAGGCCGGAGTTGGATCTCATGGCGTCTCATCAGAATGCCAAACTTACGAGATATGGGTCCAGGTCCAGGGATCCCTAGGCCGAGCTGATAGATGCCTTGGCAGTGCCTTGGTCTTTCAGCCCTGCTTATGTATTCCCTCTGTTTGCTCTCCTTTTCCGGGTGATTGCTCGAGTCAAACAGGAGAGGGCATCGGTGATCCTCATCGCCCCTGCAAGGCCTCGCAGGATTTGGTATGCCGATCTGGTGGACATGTCGTCTCAGCCACTGTGGAGGCTACCATTGAGGAGGGACCTTCTCATTCAGGGTCCCTTCCATCATCCGAATCTAGTTTCTCGGCAGCTGACTGCTTGGAGATTGAATGCTTAATTTTATCTAAGCTAGGTTTTTCTGACTCGTTCATAGATACTTTAATTCAGGCACGCAAGCCTGTTACTAGGAAAATTTACCATATTATATGGCATAAATATCTTTATTGGTGTGAATCCAAAGGCTACTCATGGAGTAGGGTTAGGATTCCCAGGATTTTGTCGTTTCTCCAAGAGGGATTGGAGAAGGGGTTGTCAGCAAGTTCCTTAAAGGGACAGATTCCTGCTTTATCTATTTTGTTACACAAGCGTCTGGCAGATGTTCCAGATGTACAATCTTTTCTCCAACATAGGTGTGTCCGGTCCACGGCGTCATCCTTACTTGTGGGATATTCTCTTCCCCAACAGGAAATGGCAAAGAGCCCAGCAAAGCTGGTCACATGATCCCTCCTAGGCTCCGCCTTCCCCAGTCATTCTCTTTGCCGTTGTACAGGCAACATCTCCACGGAGATGGCTTAGAGTTTTTTAGTGTTTAACTGTAGTTTTTATTATTCAATCAAGAGTTTGTTATTTTAAAATAGTGCTGGTATGTACTATTTGCTCTGAAACAGAAAAGAGATGAAGATTTCTGTTTGTAAGAGGAAAATGATTTTAGCAACCGTTACTAAAATCGATGGCTGTTTCCACACAGGACTGTTGAGAGGAATTAACTTCAGTTGGGGGAACAGTGAGCAGACTTTTGCTGATTGAGGTATGACACATTCTAACAAGACGATGTAATGCTGGAAGCTGTCATTTTCCCTATGGGATCCGGTAAGCCATTTTTATTACAGACAGAAAAAAAGGGCTTCACAAGGGCTTTTTAAGACTGTAGACATTTTCTGGGCTAAATCGATTTATATATAAACATATTTTATACTCCATAGCCTTGAGGAATTATTTTAATCTTGGGAATTTTGTAAAATAACCGGCAGGCACTGTATTGGACACCTTATTCTCTAGGGGCTTTCCCTAATCATAGGCAGAGTCTCATTTTCGCGCCTGTATTGCGCACTTGTTTTTGAGAAGCATGACATGCAGATGCATGTGTGAGGAGCTCTGATACATAGAAAAGACTTTCTGAAGGCGTCATTTGGTATCGTATTCCCCTTTGGGCTTGGTTGGGTCTCAGCAAAGCAGATACCAGGGACTGTAAAGGGGTTAAATATAAAAACGGCTCCGGTTCCGTTATTTTAAGGGTTAAAGCTTCCAAATTTGGTGTGCAATACTTTTAAGGCTTTAAGACACTGTGGTGAAATTTTGGTGAATTTTGAACAATTCCTTCATACTTTTTTGCAATTGCAGTAATAATGTGTGTTCAGTTTAAAATTTAAAGTGACAGTAACGGTTTTATTTTAAAACGTTTTTTGTACTTTGTTATCAAGTTTATGCCTGCTTAACATGTCTGAACTACCAGATAGACTGTGTTCTGAATGTGGGGAAGCCAAGGTTCCTTCTCATTTAAATAGATGTGATTTATGTGACACAAAATTTAGAGAAAATGATGCCCAAGATGATTCCTCAAGTGAGGGGAGTAAGCATGGTACTGCATCATCCCCTCCTTCGTCTACACCAGTCTTGCCCACACAGGAGGCCCCTAGTACATCTAGCGCGCCAATACTCCTTACTATGCAACAATTAACGGCTGTAATGGATAATTCTATCAAAAACATTTTAGCCAAAATGCCCACTTATCAGCGTAAGCGCGACTGCTCTGTTTTAGAAAATACTGAAGAGCATGAGGACGCTGATGATATTGGTTCTGAAGGGCCCCTACACCAGTCTGAGGGGGCCAGGGAGGTTTTGTCTGAGGGAGAAATTTCAGATTCAGGAAAAATTTCTCAACAAGCTGAACCTGATGTGATTACATTTAAATTTAAGTTGGAACATCTCCGCGCTCTGCTTAAGGAGGTGTTATCCACTCTGGATGATTGTGAGAATTTGGTCATTCCAGAGAAACTATGTAAAATGGACAAGTTCCTAGAGGTCCCGGGGCCCCCCCGAAGCTTTTCCTATACCCAAGCGGGTGGCGGACATTGTAAATAAAGAATGGGAAAGGCCCGGTATACCTTTCGTCCCTCCCCCCATATTTAAAAAATTGTTTCCTATGGTCGACCCCAGAAAGGACTTATGGCAGACAGTCCCCAAGGTCGAGGGGGCGGTTTCTACTCTAAACAAACGCACCACTATACCCATAGAAGATAGTTGTGCTTTCAAAGATCCTATGGATAAAAAATTAGAAGGTTTGCTTAAAAAGATGTTTGTTCAGCAAGGTTACCTTCTACAACCAATTTCATGCATTGTCCCTGTCACTACAGCCGCGTGTTTCTGGTTCGATGAGCTAGAAAAGGCGATCAATAATAATTCTTCTTCTTATGAGGAGATTATGGACAGAATTCGTGCTCTCAAATTGGCTAATTCTTTCACCCTAGACGCCACTTTGCAATTGGCTAGGTTAGCGGCGAAAAATTCTGGGTTTGCTATTGTGGCGCGCAGAGCGCTTTGGTTAAAATCTTGGTCAGCGGATGCGTCTTCCAAGAACAAATTGCTTAACATTCCTTTCAAGGGGAAAACGCTGTTTGGCCCTGACTTGAAAGAGATTATCTCTGATATCACTGGGGGCAAGGGCCACGCCCTTCCTCAGGATAGGTCTTTCAAGGCCAAAAATAAACCTAATTTTCGTCCCTTTCGCAGAAACGGACCAGCCCCAAGTGCTACGTCCTCTAAGCAGGAGGGTAATACTTCTCAAGCCAAACCAGCCTGGAGACCAATGCAAGGCTGGAACAAAGGAAAGCAGGCCAAGAAACCTGCCACTGCTACCAAGACAGCATGAGATGTTGGCCCCCGATCCGGGACCGGATCTGGTGGGGGGCAGGCTCTCTCTCTTCGCTCAGGCTTGGGCAAGAGATGTTCTGGATCCTTGGGCGCTAGAAATAGTCTCCCAAGGTTATCTTCTGGAATTCAAGGGGCTTCCCCCAAGGGGGAGGTTCCACAGGTCTCAATTGTCTTCAGACCACATAAAAAAAACAGGCATTCTTGCATTGTGTAGAAGACCTGTTAAAAATGGGAGTGATTCATCCTGTTCCATTAGGAGAACAAGGGATGGGGTTCTACTCCAATCTGTTCGTAGTTCCCAAAAAAGAGGGAACGTTCAGACCAATCTTAGATCTCAAGATCCTAAACAAGTTTCTCAAGGTTCCATCGTTCAAAATGGAAACCATTCGAACAATTCTTCCTTCCATCCAGGAAGGTCAA
Source organism: Bombina bombina (assembly GCF_027579735.1). NCBI lineage: Eukaryota > Metazoa > Chordata > Amphibia > Anura > Bombinatoridae > Bombina > Bombina bombina. The sequence goes on along the minus strand of NC_069502.1, from coordinate 536,488,758 downwards.
TTCATGACCACGGTGGATTTAAAGGATGCGTATCTACATATTCCTATCCACGAGGAACATCATCGGTTCCTAAGGTTCGCATTCCTGGACAAGCATTACCAGTTTGTGGCACTTCCGTTCGGATTAGCCACTGCTCCAAGGATTTTCACAAAGGTACTAGGGTCCCTTCTAGCGGTGCTAAGACCAAGGGGCATTGCAGTAGTACCTTACTTGGACGACATTCTGATTCAAGCGTCGTCCCTTCCTCAAGCAAAGGCTCACACGGACATTGTCCTGGCCTTTCTCAGATCTCACGGATGGAAAGTGAACGTAGAAAAGAGTTCTCTATCTCCGTCAACAAGGGTTCCCTTCTTGGGAACAATAATAGACTCCTTAGAAATGAGGATTTTTCTGACAGAGGCCAGAAAAACAAAACTTCTGAACTCTTGTCAAATACTTCATTCTGTTCCTCTTCCTTCCATAGCGCAGTGCATGGAAGTAATAGGTTTGATGGTAGCGGCAATGGACATAGTTCCTTTTGCGCGCATTCATCTAAGACCATTACAACTGTGCATGCTCAGTCAGTGGAATGGGGACTATACAGACTTGTCTCCGACGATACAAGTAAATCAGAGGACCAGAGATTCACTCCGTTGGTGGCTGTCCCTGGACAACCTGTCACAGGGGATGAGCTTCCGCAGACCAGAGTGGGTCATTGTCACGACCGACGCCAGTCTGGTGGGCTGGGGCGCGGTCTGGGGACCCCTGAAAGCTCAGGGTCTTTGGTCTCGGGAAGAATCTCTTCTACCGATAAATATTCTGGAACTGAGAGCGATATTCAATGCTCTCAAGGCTTGGCCTCAGCTAGCAAAGGCCAAGTTCATACGGTTTCAATCAGACAACATGACAACTGTTGCGTACATCAACCATCAGGGGGGAACAAGGAGTTCCCTGGCGATGGAAGAAGTGACCAAAATCATTCAATGGGCGGAGACTCACTCCTGCCACTTGTCTGCAATCCACATCCCAGGAGTGGAAAATTGGGAAGCGGATTTTCTGAGTCGTCAGACATTTCATCCGGGGGAGTGGGAACTCCATCCGGAAATCTTTGCCCAAATTACTCAACTGTGGGGCATTCCAGACATGGATCTGATGGCCTCTCGTCAGAACTTCAAGGTTCCTTGCTACGGGTCCAGATCCAGGGATCCCAAGGCGACTCTAGTAGATGCACTAGTGGCACCTTGGACCTTCAAACTAGCTTATGTATTCCCGCCGTTTCCTCTCATCCCCAGGCTGGTAGCCAGGATCAATCAGGAGAGGGCATCGGTGATCTTGATAGCTCCTGCGTGGCCACGCAGGACTTGGTATGCAGACCTGGTGAATATGTCATCGGCTCCACCATGGAAGCTACCTTTGAGACGAGACCTTCTTGTTCAAGGTCCGTTCGAACATCCGAATCTGGTCTCACTCCAACTGACTGCTTGGAGATTGAACGCTTGATCTTATCAAAGCGAGGATTCTCAGATTCTGTCATTGATACTCTTGTTCAGGCCAGAAAGCCTGTAACTAGAAAAATTTACCACAAAATATGGAAAAAAAATATATCTGTTGGTGTGAATCTAAAGGATTCCCTTGGGACAAGGTAAAAATTCCTAAGATTCTATCCTTTCTTCAAGAAGGTTTGGAGAAAGGATTATCTGCAAGTTCCTTGAAGGGACAGATTTCTGCCTTGTCTGTGTTACTTCACAAAAAGCTGGCTGCTGTGCCAGATGTTCAAGCCTTTGTTCAGGCTCTGGTTAGAATCAAGCCTGTTTACAAACCTTTGACTCCTCCTTGGAGTCTCAATTTAGTTCTTTCAGTTCTTCAGGGGGTTCCGTTTGAACCCTTACATTCCGTTGATATTAAGTTATTATCTTGGAAAGTTTTGTTTTTGGTTGCAATTTCTTCTGCTAGAAGAGTTTCAGAATTATCTGCTCTGCAGTGTTCTCCTCCTTATCTGGTGTTCCATGCAGATAAGGTGGTTTTACGTACTAAACCTGGTTTTCTTCCGAAAGTTGTTTCTAACAAAAACATTAACCAGGAGATAGTCGTGCCTTCTTTGTGTCCGAATCCAGTTTCAAAGAAGGAACGTTTGTTGCACAATTTGGATGTTGTTCGTGCTCTAAAATTCTATTTAGATGCTACAAAGGATTTTAGACAAACATCTTCACTGTTTGTTGTTTATTCTGGTAAAAGGAGAGGTCAAAAAGCAACTTCTACCTCTCTCTCTTTTTGGATTAAAAGCATCATCAGATTGGCTTACGAGACTGCCGGACGGCAGCCTCCTGACAGAATCACAGCTCATTCCACTAGGGCTGTGGCTTCCACATGGGCCTTCAAGAACGAGGCTTCTGTTGATCAGATATGTAAGGCAGCGACTTGGTCTTCACTGCACACTTTTACTAAATTTTACAAGTTTGATACTTTTGCTTCTTCTGAGGCTATTTTTGGGAGAAAGGTTTTGCAAGCCGTGGTGCCTTCCATCTAGGTGACCTGATTTGCTCCCTCCCTTCATCCGTGTCCTAAAGCTTTGGTATTGGTTCCCACAAGTAAGGATGACGCCGTGGACCGGACACACCTATGTTGGAGAAAACAGAATTTATGTTTACCTGATAAATTACTTTCTCCAACGGTGTGTCCGGTCCACGGCCCGCCCTGGTTTTTTAATCAGGTCTGATAATTTATTTTCTTTAACTACAGTCACCACGGTATCATATGGTTTCTCCTATGCAAATATTCCTCCTTTACGTCGGTCGAATGACTGGGGAAGGCGGAGCCTAGGAGGGATCATGTGACCAGCTTTGCTGGGCTCTTTGCCATTTCCTGTTGGGGAAGAGAATATCCCACAAGTAAGGATGACGCCGTGGACCGGACACACCGTTGGAGAAAGTAATTTATCAGGTAAACATAAATTCTGTTTTTGTCAGGCTCTGACTAGAAGCAGGCCTGTATTTAGACCAATTGCTCCTCCTTGGAGTTTAAATTTAGTTCTTAGAGTTCTTCAAGGGGTTCTGTTTGAACCTATACATTCCCTTAAGTTATTATCTTGGAAAGTTTTATTTCTGGTTGCTATTTCTTCTGCTCGAAGAGTATTTGTGCTTTCGGCATTACAATATGATTCTCCTTTATCTTATTTTCCATTCGGATAAGGGGGTGTTACGTACTAAACCTGGTTTTCTTCCTAAAGTTGTTCCAAACAAGAATATTAATCAAGAGATTGTTGTTCCTTCCTTGTGTCCTAATCCTTCTTCAAAGAAGGAACGTCTGTTATATTATTTAGACGTAGCCCGTGCTTTGAAGTTCTATTTACAAGCAACTAAGGATTTTCGTCAATCGTCTTCCTTGTTTGTCGTTTTTTCAGGAAAACGTAGGGGTCAGAAAGCTACGGCTAGCTCTTTCTTTTTGGCTGAAGAGTATCATCCGTTTTGCCTATGAGACTGCTGGACAGCAGCCTCCTGAACGAATTACGGCTCATTCCACTAGGACTGTGGCTTCCTCATGGGCATTTAAAAATTATGCTTCAGTTGAACAGATTTGCAAAGCTGCAACTTGGTCGTCTCTTCATACTTTTTCCAATTTTTCCAAATTTGATACCTTTGCCTCAGCTGAGGCTGTTTTTGGGAGGAAGGTTCTTCAAGCAGTGGTGCCTTCCGTTTAGGTTCCCTGTCTTGTCCCTCCCTTTTCATACGTGTACTGTAGCTTTGGTATTGTATCCCACAAGTAAGGATGAAATCCGTGGACTCATCGTATCTTAAAAAAGAAAATTTATGCTTACCTGATTTATTTCTTTTTTGATACGATGAGTCCATGGCCCGCCCTTTTTTATGAGACAGGTCTTTTTTTTTGTTAAACTTCAGTCACCTCTGCACTTTGGCTTTTCTTTTCTCTTCCTAACTTCGGTCGAATGACTGGAGTGGGAGGGAAGGGAGAAGCTATATATACATCTCTGCTGTGGTGCTCTTTGCCTCCTCCTGCTGACCAGGAGGCAATATCCCACAAGTAAGGATGAAATCCGTTGACTCATCGTATCCAAAAAGAAATAAATTTATCAGGTAAGCATACATTTTCTTTTTTCTACAGACATATTTATAAAAGGGAAACCAATTAAACAGTCTGATTAATATGAACTTGATATAGTAATACAACAAATAAAGAAATAGAATTATTAGAATATTGTATATTTATAGACATATTTATGTTGCAAAAACTAGCAGAAATATATATCCATAAAGACAGAATATTCAGACCACACCTATGTGTAGACAATAGCATTTACAGCATCAGCTAAGGGAAATATAATAGCATATTGTGATGGTTCTTAAAAAATTGTCACTACAGAAAAAGATGCCTACAGCTCATAAAATTGTATGTATCTCAGGGTAAATTCAGAGGTTAGAATAGGTCAAGGAATACTGTGATTAGATGCCTTAACCTACCTTGGGATGTTGTTGTAAGGCTGTATGACACCTTGTTTGGGATTGAAAGGATGAACGCTAACTAGCTGTAAGTACCATGTGTAATCACCTACTTTGAAAAACACTGGTGGACCAAAATATTTAAACCTTAACATTTATTCTTGAAGCTACGTGCCCATAACTAAAGTGACTTCTGCTACCTAAAGGGACACTGAAACCAAATGTTTTCTTTTGTGATTCAGATAGAGCATGCCATTTTAAGCAACTTTCTAATTTACTCCTATTATCAAATTTTCTTCATTCTCTTGGTATCTTTATTTTTGCCTATTATTTTTATGTTTAAATCCTTTATTATTTTCAAAATTTTATCTAATAAAGATACAATATAAGCATGACAACAAAAATGTACATTGCTTTCCCTTCAATTATTTAGCTGAATAATGAAACAAAAGTCTCTGGGGAAAATTGGACCATCCGCAAGAAACGTTCCTGCAGCCCCAGCACAACTTGAAACTGAGTAGAAGATGACCATTTACAACCAAGAGATCTTCTAAGTCTTATCATGAGACCTTATATAATAAAAAATTACCTTGAAAAAAAGGTTTTGTTTGTATTACATACATAAAAATAAATTAAAGAGAGAACCAGTTAAATAAACTAAATGCTGAGTCGGGTGTTATTTATATCACATAAATAAGGTTTCTCATCGAGATATTTGATATGTTCGAAGTAAAAAATGAGGCTTAATTTCGTAATGGGATAAAGGTGAGATGAGTGGGGAGGTTACCCTTTAGAATCAAATAGAACCAGGTTTTGTGTACCAATTCTTTTGCATCTATCATCCAAACTGCTGATACATATATCCTATGTTAGCTTAATTTTATTTTTTATTTCTGGCCACAAGGATACTCCAACTTTACAATATTTTTCTACTAGGTCCTAGTGAGTGTACATAGTATCTTTAGAAAAGTGTTAATGAAGTTGTATATTTGGATATGTTCATGTAGTAGGGCCTGAGAAAATAGTGAGTTGTATATTGTCATCTAAAAGAGAGAAATGATAAAGATTCCCATGTTTCTTTAACTTTTTCAATCCCACCACATGTGTTGGCAAGTGCCCAATCCACCACAGCCCCTGTAACAGAGTCTATTGCCTGCTGGGGACATGTTTGATGTTTTAAGATACCAACGAAACATTGTTTTTATGGCATTTTCTCTTAAGTCCATGCTCAAGAGGCCCTGACACACTGAGCTAAATATTTTGTCAGATTCTTATTTCTCCAGCGTAATATCTATCTCCTTTTTCCAAATTATCATAGTTGAGGTTTTGGTATTGTTGGCATCTGTCTGTATAGTTATGTATAAACTTGATAATGGTATGTTTTAGGACCGCAACTAATTAAATTTTCATAATTGATTAATCTGCCGATATTTTTTTCCTTAATCGACTAATCTGATTATTTTTTTTTTAAATAAAATCCACATACTGAGCATTACAAATATAAAACTTCAGACTAAAACTAAATTAACACAACTCTTTATCCAATTTGTAAGCAGCAGAACACATCTTCCATCTAAAGGAGAGTCCATGGCTTCATTCATTACTTTTGGGAAATAAGAACCTGGCCACCAGGAGGAGGCAAAGACACCCCAGCCAAAGGCTTAAATACCTCCCCCACTTCCTTTATCCCCCAGTCATTCTTTGCCTTTCGCCACAGGAGGATGGCAGAGAGGTGCCGAAGATTCTGAGTAGTCTCTTATGGAGGGTAGTACTCTTCGGAATGGCACTGGAGTTTTAAGTAGTCCTGTCAGCCTCTCAGTGAGCGCTTGGATGCAGGGAAAGTCTTTCTGCGAAACCATCCCAACGCATATTAAAAGCTCCACAAGCAATCAGCGTTGACGAGTTTTGCTGCCTGCTTTCTGCACTCAAGTCCATGTCAGGGGCGATGCTTCTACCTGTCACACTTGAAGGGCCGTGTTCCTGTTCCGCGGCATTGATTCTGGTAAGATTGTTTCATTTTTTTATACATAATGATAACACAGAAGACAGGATCACTGTGTGGCACCTTTTATCTTATGGAATCTAGGGTTAATATTCCTAGTGAGGGATTATTGATTGGGGGGGGGGTGTTAATACATAATATTGTTTATTGTGGTATTGCTGCGTTATGTGCGAGATGTGGCTCCTGCAATGGTGGAACTTCAGGTTGACTTCCGGGAGTATTTGCAAGGCCGATTTTGGCGTGTTTTCTCCTTAGTGCAGGGGCGGTCCTGCGATGCATCCCAGGTGACCGGGTGTGAGTTTTCACTTCCTCTCTTGATCAGCGGCATAGGAGACTAAGTGGTTTCTGTAGTCCGGGTCATAGGAGGTGGTGAGTGCCCTGGCCATTGGAGGATATAAAGGTGCCAGTTTTTTAAGCTAGTCTAGTCCATAATAAAAGCGCAAGCTATGGAGGACTCTGACGCGTTAAAGGGTACTTCCTCTTTAACAAAGTCTCATTGCTGTGTTTATTGTGAGGAGGTTCTTGTAGAACAGCCTGCTCAACTATGTTCCACATGCCTTGACACAGTTGCGACATCTAAAACTAAGGGGATATCTAGTACTACAGAGCCGTCCACCTCTGAGGGCTCCCCGTCCCGTGAGGTGCGTTCCTTACTTTCATCTCCGAGTGCACATGCAGCGGCCCAGGGTCCAACCATTACTCCTACGGGAGAGATTTGTTGGCCGTCAGATTTTGTGGATCAACTGCAAACGGCGGTATTGAAAGTGATCCATGCCTTACCATGTTCTGCTAAGCGCAAGCGTAGGGTGTACCATGGCGGCCCGGCCCAGAGGTTGTCTACTCCTATGGAAATATCAGAGGCGTTATACGATGACAAGGCCCACTCCGACTCTTTGAAGGAGGCTCCTTCTGGGTCGGAGTCCGGGCCATCTCATCCTCCGGCAGACCTTCCCGGTTCCTGTTAAGATGGCTAATATTATTAAGAATGAATGGAAGTGATTAGGTTCTTCCTTTTTCCCTTCTTCCTTTAAGAAACTGTTCCCCGTTCCGGACTCTGAGCTCGAGCTGTGGGGGACTGTCCCTAAGGTGGATGGTGCCAGCTCTACGCTTGTGAAGTGGACGACTATTCCTCTTGAGGATAGTTCGTCGTTTAAAGAGCCCATGGATAAAAAATTGGAAAACATGTTAAGGAAAATGTTTCAAAACACCGGGTTTGTCTTTTAACCGGCAGCTGCTGTAGCCGCAGTTTCCGGAGCTGCAACATATTGGTGTGAATCCCTGTGTGATATGGTCAAGAGGGAGACTTCCATCGACGAGATACAGGATAAGATTAAGGTGTTGAAGGTCGCCAATTCTTAAATTTGTGACGCCAATATGCAAATTATTCGGCTGAACACAAAGGTTTCAGAATTCTCCGTTTTAGTTCGCAGGGCTCTGTGACTAAAGTCTTGGTCTGCGGACATGACCTCTATGTCGAGGCTGTTGTCCCTGCCTTTTCAAAGAAAGATTCTGTTTGGTCCAGGATTGGATTCGATCATATCCACGTTTACGGGAGGCAAGGGAGCTTTCCTACTGCAGGATAAGAAGGCGAAGCCTAAAGGATCTACTTTTCGTCCCTTTCGTGCGGACAAGACCCAGCGTCCGCAGCCCGCCGCGAAAGCGGATGAGTCCAAGGGAACTTGGAAGCCTGCTCAGTCTTGGAACAAGTCCAAGCAGAACAAGAAGCCCGCCGAGACAAAATCGGCATGAAGGGGCGGCCCCCAGACCAAGTAGGGGGCAGATTGTCTCTCTTCTCTGAAGCCTGGTTGCAGGACGTTCAGGACCCTTGGGTTCTGGAGGTTGTCGTCCAGGGTTACAGGATAGGATTCAGGTCCCATCTGCCCAGGGGCAGATTCCTTCTGTCAAACCTGTCTTTAAGACCGGAAAAGAGAGCGGCCTTTCTAGAATGTGTGAGGGATCTCTCCTCTCTAGGTTTTATCGTAACAGTACCGCAAGCAGAAAGGGGTCTAGGGTACTACTCCAATCGTTTTGTGGTTCTGAAGAAGGAGGGCATATTCCGCCCGATTCTGGATCTAAAGTGTTTAAACAAGTTTCTGGCTGTTCCGTCGTTCAAAATGGAAACGATCAGATCTAATCTGCCCCTAGTTCAAGGGGGGCAATTCATGACGACTATAGATTTGAAAGATGCTTACCTTCATGTTCCAATTCACAGGGACCACTTCAAGTTTCTAAGATTTGTGTTTCTGGACCAACACTTTGTTTGTGGCCCTTCCCTTTGCCTGGCGATGGCCCCGAGAGTCTTCACAAAGGTTCTGGGGGAGCTTTTTGCAGTGGCCAGATCCAGGGGAATTGCTGTGGCGCCCTATTTGGACGATATCCTAGTCCAGGCGCCGTCGTTCAGCCTTGCAGAGGATCATTTGAGGGCTCTTCTTTTATTGCTCCAATCTCACGGTTGGAAGATCAACTCAGGAAAGAGTTCCCTGGTTCCCAGCAACAGGGTGGAGTTCCTGGGCACGATAATAGACTCTATGTCCATGAAAATATTTCTCACAGATCAGTGATGCAGTAAGATTGCGTCCACCTGTCTTGCACTACAGTCTTACTCAAGCCCTTCGGTGGCTCAGTGTATGGAGATGATCGGGCTCATGGTTTCCAGCATAGACGTCATCCCTTTCGCCAGGTTCCATCTCAGACATTTTCAATTGTGCATGTTGAGACAGTGGAACAGCGATCATTCAGATCTATCACAGCGGATATCCATGAATGCTCGGACCAAGGACTCCCTATCTTGGTGGATCCATCCGGAGCATCTGTCCCTGGGGACATCCTTCCTGAGACCGTCCTGGGAGATTGTGACCACGGACGCGAGTCTGGCAGGATGAGGAACTGTTTGGGGTGCCAGATTGGCACAAGGAAAATGGACCCGGAAGGAGTCTCTCCTTCCGATAAATATTCTGGAATTTTGAGCAATCTACAATGCTCTAAGCGCGTGGCCTCCACTGGGGTCGTTCATCTTCATCAGATTTCAGACCGACAATATTACCTTGGTGGCTTACATCAACCACCAGGGGGGAACGAGGAGCTCCCAAGCAATGAGGGAGGTATCTCGGATTTTGGAGTGGTCAGAGTCCCACAGCTGCTCGCTCCCAGCGATCCCCATTTCAGGTGTGGACAACTGGGAAGCGGACTTTCTCAGCAGGCAATCCTTCCATCCGGGGGAATGGTCTCTTCACCCCGAAGTGTTTGCAGAGATTTGTCTTAGATGGGGGACACCAGTGATAGATTTCATGGCGTCCAGACTCAATTGCAAGCTACCCCGATACAGGTCGAGGGATACCCAGGCAGAGCTGATAGATGCCTTAGTGGTGCCTTGGGGATTCAGCCTAGCTTACATTTTTCCACCGTTACCACTTCTACATCATGTAGTGGCATGCATCAAGCAGGAGCGAGCTTTCGGCCATCCTGATTGCTCCTTTGTGGCCGCGGAGGACGTGGTTTGCGGGTCTGGTGGGGATGTCATCCTCTCCGCCATGGAGGTTACCCTGTCGCAGGGATCTGCTGGAACAGGGTCCCTTTCAACATCAAAATCTCGCTTCTCTGAGGCTTACCGCATGGATATTGAATGCCTAGTCTTAGCCAAGAGAGGTTTTTCTGAAAATGTGATTGACACTCTAGTTCAGGTAAGAAAGCCAGTCACTCTTCACATCTACCATAAGGTGTGGAGGACTTACTTGTCCTGGTGTGAGAAACACGGATATCCTTGGCACAAGGTGAAGGTATCCAGGATTTTGTCTTTTCTCCAAGAAGGTTTGGAGAAGGGTCTTGCCGCCAGTTCCTTAAAGGGACAGATTTTGGCTTTATCAGTCTTGTTGCACAGGAGACTCGCTGAGCTTCCTGATATTCAATCTTTTGTTCAGGCTCTGTCTAGAATCAGACCTGTCTTTATGCAGTCTGCTGCCCCATGGAGCTTAAACTTGGTCTTTAAGGTATTGCAGAGGGTTCCGTTTGAACCTATGCATTAATTCTATTGACATTAAGATTCTGTCCTGCAAGGTTCTCTTTCTGTTGGTTATTGCATCGGCACGCAGAGTATCTGAGCTGGCTGCCTTGCAATTCGAGCTTCCTTTTCTGGTCTTTCATGCGGATAAGGCTGTTCTTCGCAGCGGTTTGGGGTTTCTTCCCATGGTGGTGTCTAACCGTAAAATCAATCAGGAGATAATTGTTCCTTCTTTGTGTCCTAACTATTCTTCTTCTAAGGAGAGGTTACTTCATAATCTGGATGTGGTTCGGGCCTTAAAGTTCTATCTACAGGCTACAAAGGATTTCAGACAGTCTACATCTCTTTTTTTTGTGGTGTATACCGGGAAGCGCAAGGGGCAGAGGGCCTCTTCTACTTCTTTGTCTTTTTGGTTGAGGAGCTTGATTTGCTTGGCCTACGAGACAGCGGGACATAAGCCTCCTCAGAGGATCATGGCTCATTCAACTAGAGCTGTGGCTTCATCTTGGGCCTTCAAGAACGAGGCCTCTATGGAGCAGATTTGTAAGGCGGCTACCTGGTCCTCCTTACACACTTTTACAAAGTTTTACAAATTTGACGTTTTTGCTTCTGTGGAAGCTGCTTTTGGGAGAAAGGTGTTAGACTGTGGTGCCCTCAGATTAGGGTCCGCCTTTTTACCCTCCCGGTTTCATTCGGTGTCCTCTAAAGCTTGGGTACATGTTTCCCAAAAGTAATGAATGAAGCCGTGGACTCTCCTCCCCTTTAGATGGAAAACATAAATTATGCTTACCTGATAATTTTATTTCTATCGTGGGGAGGAGAGTCCACGGTTCCCTCCCGTAACTCCGGTGGGCTGACCTAAATTTTATTTATTTTCTGGCACCATTTATACCCTGATATTTCTCCTCCTGTTCCTTGTTCCCTCGGCAGAATGACTGGGGGATGAGGGAAGTGGGGGGGGGGAGGTATTTAAGCCTTTTTCTGGGGTGTCTTTGCCTCCTCCTGGTGGCCAGGTTCTTATTTCCCTAAAGTAATGAATGAAGCCGTGGACTCTCCTCCCCACGATGGAACTAAAATTATCAGGTAAGCATAATTTATGTTTTTATAAATAAGCAAAACACGAACTGTTTGAATAGAGGAAGAACTAGAAAGTAGTAGATTATAACTATTTATAATATTTTGTTATTCATTCTTTTAGAAACTTTGCATTGAAATGCACAAATATCAATATGTCTGCATGCTTCTGGCTGAAGCTGGCTCTTTTTTTGCAAGCTATTTTGTCTGCAGCAGAGAAGAGGCGCTGAAATGGTGTTGAGGTGCCTGAGATGCATAAGAAGGGTTTTGCCAATTTCACTAAGGTAGAATATGTATTTTTAACTTTGTTAACTCTCCACTAATGCAAGGGGCCTCTTAACAATTTAAGCCTGGACTTGATTCTAACATTTTATATATCTCTTCTTGTTAAGAGATATTGCGGCTGAGCAGCTATCTGATTTTCAATCAGTTTTCAGGGGTTACGCCGCTTTTACTGCCTTCTGTAGGGTCTAATGTAGATGTTATGACCCAGGCTTTAGGTGTGAGGGATTGTATATCATTTTACCGGCCACATAGTTAGATGCTCCTACCCTTTAGAGAGACAAGAATAAGACACCTAGCTCTAAGAGGTTAATGCATGCTCTTCTAGAAGCTGAACTTCGCTTAAGCGTACAGCACCTAACAGTTTTCAGCAATTCTCCATATACCGGAGGAAACGCTGAACCTATATAGGTATTTCCTCTCAGAAGGTTAAATCTCTGTGTTTCAGTATTGCGGTGCCGCCAAAGGGCCTAGACGCAACTCCTATTTCTTAAAGTAGTCTTTATTCTTACCGAGTGTGAGTTTGGGTGTTCTAGGCTGGAAATGAACAATTTTATCTACTGTGCGTTTTGCAGGCTAAATGCAGATCCGGTGCGCTGGGCACTAATTTTCCCGCTGCAGGATCATTTTGGTGGGTGAGAAATCCGCCATTAGGCTCTCCTTAAAAGATGTGGGTGCTGAAGAGCGGATCCACCATAAGAAGCTGCAGCACAATGTTTTTGTAATGGGTTCTTGGTCGCCCTCTGTTCGGTATTAGCTTTAATGGGTCCTAAGAGTTTATAGGGAATCCATTACTGAGTTTTCGTTTTTAGTGGTTTCTTGGTAAGTAATACTTTTGTGTAAGGGATATATTTCTGATGCTTTTCTCGGGCTGAATGGGTCAACCTTGTCTCTTCAGAATGTTAAGTCCCAGGTTAATCCCCTCAGTAGCTGTCGGGGGATCTACTTTATTGTGACGGCACAAATAATTTGTCTTAGTAATTATTTATATATACATATTTATCTTACAGACCTATTTAGTCCTTGTGATGTGAGTCACCAAGATCTGAGGGCCTGTTATGGAACATTCTTTGGCCTGGAGGTACATGGGCTTAAGGATACCCAGAGACTGCATGGAAATGTGGAATTTTATATGCTGGACACCCCATATACGTTCATAACTCTGTCTTATGTCCATGTCACCCTGTATCCATAAATACAGGATGGGTACAGGGTGTGAGTGCACCTTGTGGGAGCAATTGTGACTCTATTAACCAAGTGGGCATAAATGACTTAATAGCTAATAAGAGCTGTTCTTATTTTCTGTAATAAGATGTATTTTATTTACGTTTCAGATCTTATTGTGTCTCAGGAGTCTGTCTGGGTAAACTGATTGTGTTTTTGTGTGATTATGTTAACTAGACTGGCCAACATCAGATTGTCTGAGTGTACTTTCTTCCCTAGTTATTTAACTTGATATGCTTATCTGTTTTACCTATGAATAGACAATTGTTAGAGGTTTGATGTATTGTTCATATGTTTGCTTTACTGTTTAACCAATGCCCTCTGTAACCCGAAGCCAGGGTGTATAAATATGTGTGCTGCTTTTAAATAAAGTTTTCATTTTTGTGTTCAGAAAACTGAGTGTTGTCTCAGTTCTGTTCCCCAACATAACTTTAGACTGCGGTCAAAGGGAGATACCAGGAGCTATTGCTCTGGATAAAGGGATGTCCAGGACAAGGGAAGTGTTCTGACGGAGGTACACATTTGGGGTACCAGACGGTCCCTCACAGTCCTGTATGGGCCTAATCTTTTACTTTTAACAGTTTTTCTGTTTAAAAGAGATTAGTCTGATATTTTGCTGCCATCCGGTGTTCATTATTAGTATATACACATTTAATGTTCAATCATTTTCCTTTCTTTTTGAGGCGATTTCTGACATTCTTGTTGGCTCTATAGAGATGGATCCTATGTTTAAGTGATCTTTGATCTCTGAGAATATTTCTAGGTATCCTTATTTTATGTTTTCATTACTGCTATCTTTTAAAGTGATGATTGCATTTTTGAATGACCTCATGAATTTTCAAAGGTCCTTTATACATTATATATTCTAATTTACATATTGTTTATAACCTAATGGTTATTTTCTTTATTCATGTTGTAATATCATTTGAGGAATATTTTTCTTATAATATATTTATATATCCATTTATATGTTGACATTATTCTAATTTAAATTTTTATGTCTTTGTGGAGGTATATTGGTGTTTTACGTATTCTTAAGCACATCTGCGTTGTTTTCAATCTCTCTCATAGGGGAGATTTGCAAACATGACTTTTTTGTATAGGATCTGTTTAGGTCTCTACTTTGCCCTTTTTATCAGATTTTCTATTTTTATAGAATCAGGGGGTGTACCATGATAGCTTAGGGGTTTCCTTTGCTATCTTGAAATTGTAGGTTGAAAGTTCAATTCCAGCGGTGGCAGGGCGCTCTCCATAATACGTTCTACAAATATCCTTGCCATATCCAGCCTTATATCAGGTTTGGATCTGCGATCCTTCGACTGTGGAAGTTGTATCCTAGGGAATCAGGATCGCTTTTAAGCTTTATCCTCCCAGAGAAAGGTTTTTCCTATTAAGGCTATCCAGGTAAATAGTAGGTCTTCTTAAACTGAGTAAAGGACCTTTCTTCTCTGGGAGGGTTTGTTCAAGTTCCCGTAGAGGAACAGGGTCAAGGATTCTATTCAAATCCTTTTGTGGTTCCCAAAGAAGAGGTGACTTTTTGTCCCTTTTTAGGCCTAAAGGGTCTCCACAAAATCCTCAGGGTTCCGTCCTTCTAAATGGATACTTTTCTTTCCTAATACATGGAGAGTCCACAACGTCATCAATTACTAGTGGGAATATCACTCCTGGCCAGCAGGAGGAGGCAAAGAGCACCACAGCAAAGCTGTTAAGTGTCACTCCCCTACCCATTATTCCTAGTCATTCTCTTTGCCTCTGTCAATGGAGGAGGTGAAGTTTGGTTTCTAAAGAAAATTAGATTTAATTTTGTTTCAAGCAAGATATTTGGGTATAGCTGTACTCCACGTCAATCTGTGCAGTAGAGTAGTGGTGGCTTTAAAGCAGTTGGAAACAGAGTAAGGCCCATCTCACAAGTTTCTAACATTGCTGCCCTAGTATAGAAAGCCAGAGTAGGTTTTTCTTTCTTTTCTTTCTTTTTTCTACAGGCCTTTGTAAGGAGTAGGTGTCCTTTAATGCCTTGTGAGCTGTCTAACTGCCGGACAGCTGGAATTGCAGGTAAGTGCTGTTTGTCTTCTAGGTCTGGGAGACTGGCACTGAAGGGGTTAATAAAGATAGCCCTCTGCAGTATATCTTGGGGACTTAATCCTTAGTAGAGGATTGCCTTAAGGCAGAGTGCAGGCACTTTTATGCATGTGAATCCAGAGACTCGGGGGTTAATCACTTTTATGTTATGAAGGGGTTAACCTGTGATTGGTGGCTCAAGTATTTTTTTGTCAGTAACTAATTTTTATTTGCATAATATGAGTTTAAACGTTGTGGCTCTCAGAACTTTTAGTGCTACATGTCGTTTTGCTTTTTACTCTACTACGATTGCAAGAAGGAGATCGTCTCCCTTACTCTGAGTTTGTCAGTTTCATTTGGCGGTCAGCTTGAGCACGCACTTGTGGCAAAGTTTCGCTCCCCTTTCGCTTCTCTGTGTAATCAGAGCGGTGTCGGACTGAGCTGTGCGACACAACTTCTCTTGTGGGACAACTGAAGAGCGCCATTATAGTTTACACTAACTGCAGTTTTTTACTCAGAGGGGCAGGTAGACACCTTAGTTAAACAGCTAAGGTATAGAGGTGCTTATAATTTTTTGTTAAAATCGTTTCTTTATGGATTACGTTACTCAAGCAGATTTGAGGATTTAAAGTGACAGTATAGGGCAGTCAATTTAAAAAAAAATAATTCTTCTTATTGTTGTTAAATAATTTTGGATCATGGAACAGGAGGCTGTTCCTTTGGACAAATGTGAAAAAAGACGAGTTTACTTCTCCCAGATTTTTTTTGTCTCCTTTAGACAAATGTCTGCTCTGTCTGGAGAACCAGATTGTGGTGCCTATGCAATTCTGTAGCTCATGTCTAAATAAAACTTTGCAATGTAAAGATTTTTTTTTTATTTCAAATGAGCCTAAGGTCTCTCAGGATGATGCTGTTCAGGCAATGCCATAGCTTTCTCCTCAAACGTAGTTCCTCTTAGCCTCCTGGAGGAGTTTATTTGCCTGCAGATATTGCTGCTCGGGTATCCTCAGCGGTATCGGCGTCATTATCTGCATTATTATCATTAAGTGGAAAATTAGAGATTCAGATAAGTTTTCTGTTTCAACATCTGCTACTCAGGTTGCCCTCCCTCATAAGTCTGATGAGGATATGTCGGTACCTTCTGAGGGTGAAATCTCAGATTCGGACAGTATAATTCCTTCATCCTATGCTGAAGTAGTAACCTTCAGATTTAAGCTTGAACACCTTTGTGTTTTGGATACTTTGGATGACTCCGATACTTCTGTCGTTGTCAACCCTAAGAAATCTAGTAAACTTAATACATTCTACTATGTTCCTTGTTCTGTGGAAGTGTTTCCTGTTCTAGACCGTGCAACGGAAATTATTGCACAGAAATTGGAGAAGCTAGGGATACCTTTCCCTGTCTCCTGTCTTTAAAAAGATGTTTCCAGTTGCTGATTCCATTAAAGATTCATGGCGCACGGTGCCTAAAGTAAACAGGGCCATTTCTACTCTGGCTACTATAGAGGATAGCTGGTCTTTTAAGGATTCAATTTACAAAAAGCTGGATGCTTATTTGAAGAAGATGTATTTTCATCAGGATCTTCAATGGCAACCTGCAGTTTGTATTGCCACTGTGTCAAGTGTGGCATTTTGGAGGAGACCCAAGACAGGATTAAGGCTCTCAAGCTAGCCAATTCCTTTATTACTGATGCTAGCCCGCAGGGTGTTGTGGCTAAAATCTTGGTCAGCTGATGTTACTTTCAAGTCCAAGCTCCTGGCGGTTCCTTTCAAGGGTAAGACCTTGTTTGGACCTAGTCTGGCAGAAATAATTTCTGATATTACTGGTGGAAAAGGGTCTTTTCTACCACAAGACAAGAATAATAGACCTAAAGGACGTCAAAGTAATTTCCGTTCCTTTCGTAGCTTCAAAGGAAAGTCTTCCTCTCCCTCTTCCAAGCATAGAAACATAGAAACATAGATATTGACGGCAGATAAGAGCCATAGGCCCAGCAAGTCTGCCCGAACAGTCCAAGTCTGCAGGAACAGTCCAAGTCTTCTTGGAAAACCAATCAATCTTGGGACAAGGGGAAGCAATCTAAGAAACCCGCAGCTAAGTCTAAATCAGCATGAAGGGTTTGCCCCCGATCCGGGATCGGACCAAGTGAGGGGCAGACTTTGTCTCTTTTATCAAGCATTGTGGATACAAGATGTTCCAGATCCCTGTGGAAATCGTATCTCAGGGTTAAAAAATAGAATTCAAAACTTTTCCTCCCAGGGGCAAGTTCCATCTCTCAATATTATCTGCAGACCAGATAAAGAGAGACATTCTTTAATTGCGTTCAAGACCTTTATTCCCTGGGAGTGATAGTTCCTGTAAGGGAACAGGGTCTAGGATTCTATTCAAATCTGTTCATAGTTCCCAAAAAAGAAGAAACTTTTCGTCCTATTCTAGACCTAAAGTGTCTCAACATTTTTCTCAGTGTACCGTCCTTCAAAATGGAAACCATTTGTTCCATTATTCCCTTGGTCGAAGAGGGTAAGTTCATGACGATCATAGACTTGGATGCGTATCTTCATGTTCCCATTCACAGGGATCATCACAAGTTCCTGAGATTCCCCTTTCTAGACACTTTCAGTTTGTGGTTCTTCCGTTTAGCATTGCCACAGCCCCCAGAATTTTCTCAAAGGTTCTGGGGGTTTCTTGGCAGTGATCAGGTCTGAAGGAATTCCAGTGGGACCATACCTGGACAACATATTGGTTCAGGCTCCATCTTTTCAACAAGCTAACTCTCATACAGAGATCTTGTTGTCTTTTCTACGTTCCCACGGATGGAAAGTGAATCTGGAAAAGAGCTCCCTTGTTCCAGCTACAAGGGTGATTTTCTTAGGGACCATAATAGATTCCCTATCTATGAACATTTTTCTGACAGATGTCAGAAAATCCAAAATTCTTTCCACTTGCCTCTCTCTACAGACTACTGTTCGGCCATCAGTAGCTCAATGTATGGAGGTAATTGGTCTGATGGGCGCTTCCATGGACATAATTCCCTTTGCTCAATTCCATTTGAGAGCTCTGCAGTTATGCATGCTCAGACAATGGAATTGGGGACCATTCGGATCTGTCTCAGAGGATAGATCTTGATCAGTCGACAAGAGACTCTCTTCCGTGGTGGCTTTCTCAGGACCATCTGTCTCTGGGTTCATGCTTCCGGAGACCTTCCTGAGTGATTGTAACCACGGATGCCAGCCTGCTGGGCTGGGGAGAAGTCTGGGACTCTTAAAGGCGCAGGGACTATGGACTCGGGAGGAGTCTGCTCTCCCCATAAATATTTTGGAGTTGAGAGCGATTTTACAATGCTCTTAAGGCTTGGCCTCAGTTGTCCTTTGCCTGGTTTATCAGGTTCCAGTCAGATAATATCACCTCAGTGGCTTACATCAACCACCAGGGTGGATCTCTGAGTTCCTTAGCAATGAAGGAGGTGGCTCGGATTGTTCAGTAATTGCGGTTTTTCTGCCATCCACATTCCAGGTCTGGACAACTGGGAAGCGGACTTCCTGAGCAGACAAACATTTCATCCCGGGGAGTGGGCTCTCCATCTGGAGGTGTTCTCCAGGTTAATCCTCAAATGGGGGATGCCGGAGTTGGATCTGATGGCGTCTCGGCAGAACGCCAAGCTTCCAAGGTACGGTTCAAGGTCGAGAGATCTGCAGGCCGCCATGATAGATGCTCTGGCGGTTCCTCTGTTTGCTCTCCTTCCACGAGTCATTGCTTGTATGAAACAGGAGAGAGCATCTGTAATTCTAATAGCTCCTGCATGGCCTCGCAGGATCTGGTATGCAGACCTAGTGATGCCATCTCTTCCACCTTGGAGGCTGCCTCTAAAGAAGAAGAGGTTAGGAGTATAGGGCGTAAATAAATGCTAAAACCTGTAAGAGTGATTGGATGTATATATTATTATGTTGTAGTGTTGGTTTGATATTCGTTAGAGATATACCCCTTGGGCAAATGAATTGGTTGCAATTATTTCACTATGACTCAGAAATTTCTTGAACAAATATTTTATTCAATATTAATAAATGAATAAAAATTAATAAAATATATATAAAAAGATCATATATCTATGTGACTCTAGGGAATGTTCTTAAAACACTTGGTATCCTGGGGGAGAATTTGAAATTTAAATGTATGAAAAATAATAATAATAAAGTATACTAATATATGTATTACACCTAGTACATTGAAACACCTAGTGTAATATAAAATAAAAGGTCAATATCAGAATTTTTATACAATAAATATAGGAATCAGATGAATGAATACGAATGTTTGCAAATGTTACACTTCTTGCATTAGAGCAATTCAAGTGTTTAGCCTATTATAGAAATATGTTGGAGTGAATTGGCTGTATGCGTATAATAAAAATATATAAATAGATAAAATGCCAACGGATTAAGGCTAATATATTCCTTTTTGGCAGTTTAGATAAAAAACATCAAAGTAAACGAATCAGTCGGCCGACTGTATTAAAGAAGAGGTTTCTTATAAACAAGCGTTATTAGTTTTTGTAATGTTTTTTTGTAATACTCTACCACCGGTGGATTTTGTTGTTTACTTATTAGGAGATCGGTATTAAGAAAAAGAAATTGTTTTGTAGTAAGCAAGGTTGCAGATATTTCTATGCGTTGCCAGAGCTCTACAGACTAAGAGAGGCAAACAGTAAGGAGCGGTGTGGTGTTAGAGTTTTTACTTACTGTCTCTTAGCCGATTCTGGAGCCTGGTTGTAGGTCCGGGTGATGTCCTGATGATCCTCCGCTCAGCTGATTTTTCAAAGGTAGTGTACTCCCCAATATTCTGGGCAGTTATAGTAGGTGTTTCTCCAATAGGCGCTGTATTTGAAGACAGGTGCAGGAGTGTAGGAGTGTGTACTTATCCGGATGCTGCTTTATAAGTGTAGTCTTGCTTCTCAAGTGCTTGAATCCGCTGATGGATAATAAAATAGATGATGACTTCAGCTATCAATTCTTTAAAGAGATGACTTTAGTGTAGATGCTCAGTAGATTTCGAGACTGAGATTTTTAACGTTTGTAAACACTGGCCTTTTTCAAGCTGTACTACTGCTGGGGTTGTTGGCTGGCTTTTTATTCACTTTCTCAAGCTGTCTCTGAACGGTCAGGCAATCGAGCAATTTAGATAATTAGAGCAATTAGTCAATTGAGTTCCAAGTTGTTTCGATTCTATACAGAAAACAGTTTTTATGTCAATGTCCTTATTTCATCAGATATGACTGATGTTAAACAGGTGTTACCGATGTCAAAAACTATATACAGGTATACCCCGCTCATACAACGGGTTAGGGACCGAAGCCCCGCTGTAAAGTGAAAACTGCCTTAAAGTGAAACAAGGCAGTTTTAGCTTTCTTTTCAGTGTTTAAAATCTTAAAAACATGTTTGAACTAACATATATTAGTTGTGCAATAGTGCTACGTTTAGTTTAACACTAGCACAGCAAGTATTCAATTAGTATTCAATAAATACTGTACCTGCAAAATAGTGACAATTACTGTAGTAAAACTTGCCAGACTATAGCACTGAGACACAGATTGCACTGCAATGCAGTTAACAGAGTGAACTAAGCATAGCAAAATGGTGCCAGTCACTTTTCTCGCAATCTCACAATGATTTACAGCACTGTTTCAAAATCCTTGGAGGTTGAACTTCAGCTCCACAAAGCGCTGTATTAGTGAATCGCTGTAAAGTGAAGCGCTGTAAAGTGAGGTATACCTGTATATATAGCTGTTTGCACACAATTCTGTATCGATTGAAAAAAATACATATTAACATTTGGATGCAACAATTGGGCGCAACAATAATAATGTGTCTGTTATTTACTTGTTAGAGAAAATATGTACAAGGTTATCCTTATTTCATAGGATATGTGACAGATGTTAAACAAGTGTTACCGATGTCCAAAAATATGAATCAGACAATCCATAAATCCCAAAATATTGATTTAAAAGATGTATAGTAGACAGATATTTATGTCTACTATACATCTTTTAAATCAATATTTTGGGATTTGTGGATTGTCTGATTCATATTCCACGACTCATAAACACCCTTAACTCATATCTATATAGACGTTCTGAATATATATATATCTTCTGAACCCATATTTATCAATTGAAGTATTGTATCTCCATATATATATTTTTATCCATAGTTTTTAACTCTTATATATATATATTTAATATTTAAAATCTAAAATTTAAGATATATTTTTTTAAGTCATATTTATTACTTAACCCATTATATTATATTTCTCCAACATAGGTGTGTCCGGTCCACGGCGTCATCCTTACTTGTGGGATATTCTCTTCCCCAACAGGAAATGGCAAAGAGCCCAGCAAAGCTGGTCATATGATCCCTCCCAGGCTCTGCCTACCCCAGTCATTCTCTTTGCCGTTGCACAGGCAACATCTCCACGGAGATGGCTAAGAGTTTTTTGGTGTTTAAATGTAGTTTTTATTCTTCAATCAAGTGTTTGTTATTTTAAAATAGTGCTGGTATGTACTATTTACTCTGAAACAGAAAAGAGAAGAAGATTTCTGTTTGTGAGAGGAAGATGATTTTAGCAAACGTTACTAAAATCGATTGCTGTTTCCACACAGGACTGTTGAGATGAAGTAACTTCAGTTGGGGGAAGCAGTTGGCAGACTTTTCTGCCTGAGGTATGATGGCCACATTTCTAACACGACTTGGTAATGCTGGAAGGCTGTCATTTTCCCTATGGGGACCGGTAAGCCATTTTCTTAGATTAAGTATGAGAATAAAGGCTTTATAAGGGCTTAAAAAACTGGTAGACATTTTTCTGGGCTAAAACGATTACTTGCTAAGCATATTTGACAGATTATAGCGCTTTATAATTATTATAATCTTGGGGATTGTTGTTAAAAAACGGCAGGCACTGTATGAACACCTTTTTCAGATGGGGGCCTTTCTCTAGTCATAGGCAGAGCCTCATTTTCACGCCACTAATGCGCAGTTGTTTTTGGAAGGCAAGGCATGCAGATGCATGTGTGAGGAGCTAAGATACACTGAAAAAGCTTACAGAAGGCGTCATTTGGTATCGTATTCCCCTCTGGGCTTGGTTGGGTCTCAGCAAAGCAGATTCCTGGGACTGTATAGGGGTTAAATGTAAAAACGGCTCCGGTTCCGTTATTTTAAGGGTTAAAGCTTTCAAATTTGGTGAGAGGCCCCTAGTACATCTAGTGCGCCAATACTTATTACTATGCAACAATTAATGGCTGTTATGGATAATTCTATTGCAAATATTTTATCTAAAATGCCTACTTATCAAAGAAAGCGCGATTGCTCTGTTTTAAACACTGAAGAGCAAGAGGACGCTGATGATAACGCTTCTGACATACCCTCACACCAATCTGAAGGGGCCAGGAGGGAGGTTTTGTCTGAGGGAGAAATTTCAGATTCAGGGAAAATTTCTCAACAAGCTGAACCTGATGTTGTAACATTTAAATTTAAATTAGAACATCTCCGCGCACTGCTTAAGGAGGTATTATCTACTCTGGATGATTGTGACAATTTGGTCATTCCAGAGAAATTATGTAAGATGGATAAACTCCTAGAGGTTCCGGTGCCCCCCGATGTTTTTCCTATACCCAAGCGGGTGGCGGATATAGTAAACAAGGAATGGGAAAGGCCCGGCATACCTTTTGTGCCTCCCCCTATATTTAAGAAATTATTTCCTATAGTCGACCCCAGAAAGGACTTATGGCAGACAGTCCCTAAGGTCGAGGGGGCGGTCTCTACTCTAAACAAACGCACTACTATTCCCATAGAAGATATTTGTGCTTTTAAAGATCCTATGGATAAAAAATTAGAGGGTTTGCTTAAAAAAATGTTTGTTCAGCAAGGTTACCTTCTTCAACCAATTTCATGCATTGTTCCTGTCACTACGGCAGCGTGTTTCTGGTTCGAAGAACTAGAAAAGTCGCTCGATAAAGAATCTTCGTATGAGGAGATTATGGGCAGAGTTCATGCACTTAAATTGGCTAACTCTTTTATTCTAGATGCCGCTTTGCAATTAGCGAGATTAGCGGCGAAAAATTCAGGGTTTGCTATCGTGGCGCGCAGAGCGCTCTGGCTGAAGTCTTGGTCAGCGGATGTGTCTTCCAAGACAAAATTACTTAACATCCCTTTCAAGGGCAAAACACTGTTTGGGCCTGATTTGAAAGAGATTATTTCAGACATCACCGGAGGAAAGGGCCACGCCCTTCCTCAGGATAGGTCTTTTAAGGCTAGAAATAAGCCTAATTTTCGTCCCTTTCGCAGAAACGGACCAGCCTCTACTTCTACATCCTCTAAGCAAGAGGGTAATACTTCTCAACCCAAACCAGCCTGGAGACCGATGCAAGGCTGGAACAAGGGTAAGCAGGCCAAGAAGCCTGCCACTGCTACCAAAACAGCATGAAGGGATGGCCCCCGATCCGGGACCGGATCTGGTGGGGGGCAGACTTTCTCTCTTTGCTCAGGCCTGGGCAAGAGATGTTCAGGATCCTTGGGCACTAGAAATAGTTTCTCAAGGTTATCTCCTGGAATTCAAGGAACTACCCCCAAGGGGAAGGTTCCACAGGTCTCAATTATCTTCAAACCAAATAAAAAGACAGGCATTCTTACATTGTGTAGAAGACCTGTTAAGGATGGGAGTAATTCATCCAGTTCCAATAAGAGAACAAGGGATGGGGTTTTACTCCAACCTGTTCATAGTTCCCAAAAAAGAGGGAACGTTCAGACCAATTCTAGATCTCAAGATCCTAAACAAATTTCTCAGGGTCCCATCGTTCAAAATGGAAACCATTCGAACGATCCTTCCTACCATCCAGGAAGGTCAATTCATGACTACGGTGGATTTAAAGGATGCGTACCTCCATATTCCCATCCACATCATCAGTTCCTAAGGTTCGCTTTTCTGGACAAGCATTACCAGTTTGTGGCACTTCCATTCGGGTTAGCCACTGCTCCGAGAATTTTCACAAAGGTACTAGGGTCCCTTCTAGCGGTTCTAAGACCAAGGGGCATTGCAGTAGTACCGTACTTGGACGACATCCTGATTCAAGCGTCGTCTCTGTCAATGGCAAAGGCTCATACGGACATCGTCCTAGCCTTTCTCAGATCTCACGGATGGAAAGTAAACATAGAAAAAAGTTCTCTTTCCCCGTCAACAAGAGTTCCCTTCTTGGGAACAATAATAGACTCCTTAGAAATGAGAATTTTTCTGACAGAGGTCAGAAAATCAAAACTTCTAAGCTCTTGTCAAGTTCTTCATTCTGTTCTTCGTCCTTCCATAGCGCAGTGCATGGAAGTAATAGGATTGATGGTTGCAGCAATGGACATCGTTCCTTTTGCACGAATTCATCTAAGACCATTACAACTGTGCATGCTCAGACAGTGGAATGGGGATTATACAGACTTGTCTCCGACGATTCAAGTAGATCAAAGGACCAGAGATTCACTCCGTTGGTGGCTAATCCTGGACAATCTGTCACAGGGAATGAGCTTCCGCAGACCAGAGTGGGTCATTGTCACGACCGACGCCAGTCTGGTGGGCTGGGGCGCGGTCTGGGAACCCCTGAAAGCTCAGGGTCTATGGTCTCGGGAAGAATCTCTTCTCCCGATAAACATTCTGGAACTGAGAGCGATATTCAATGCTCTCAAAGCTTGGCCTCATCTAGCAAAGGCCAAATTCATAAGGTTTCAATCAGACAACATGACGACAGTTGCTTATATCAACCATCAGGGGGGAACAAGGAGTTCCCTGGCGATGGAGGAAGTGACCAAGATAATTCAATGGGCGGAGGATCACTCCTGCCACTTGTCTGCAATCCACATCCCAGGAGTGGAAAATTGGGAAGCGGATTTTCTGAGTCGTCAGACATTCCATCCGGGGGAGTGGGAACTCCACCCGGAAATCTTTGCCCAAATAACTCAATTATGGGGCATTCCAGACATGGATCTGATGGCGTCTCGCCAGAACTTCAAGGTTCCTTGTTACGGGTCCAGATCCAGGGATCCCAAGGCGACTCTAGTAGATGCACTAGTAGCACCTTGGACCTTCAACCTAGCTTATGTTTTCCCACCGTTTCCTCTCATTCCCAGGCTGGTAGCCAGGATCAACCAGGAGAGGGCTTCAGTGATCTTGATAGCTCCTGCGTGGCCACGCAGGACTTGGTATGCAGACCTGGTGAATATGTCATCGGCTCCACCATGGAAGCTACCTTTGAGACAGGACCTTCTTGTTCAAGGTCCATTCGAACATCCGAATCTGGTTTCTCTCCAACTGACTGCTTGGAGATTGAACGCTTGATTTTATCAAAGCGTGGGTTTTCAGATTCTGTAATAGATACTCTTATTCAGGCTAGAAAGCCTGTAACTAGAAAGACTTACCATAAGATATGGAAAAAATATATCTATTGGTGTGAATCTAAAGGATTCCCATGGAACAAGATAAAAATTCCTAGGATTTTATCCTTTCTACAAGAGGGTTTGGAGAAGGGATTATCTGCAAGTTCTCTGAAGGGACAGATTTCTGCGTTATCTGTTTTACTTCACAAAAGGCTGGCAGCTGTGCCAGACGTTCAGGCGTTTGTTCAGGCTCTGGTTAGAATCAAGCCTGTTTACAGACCTTTGACTCCTCCCTGGAGTCTCAATCTAGTTCTTTCAGTTCTTCAAGGGGTTCCGTTTGAACCCTTACATTCCGTAGATATTAAGTTATTATCTTGGAAAGTTTTGTTTTTGGTTGCAATTTCTTCTGCTAGAAGAGTTTCAGAGTTATCTGCTCTGCAGTGTTCTCCACCCTATCTGGTGTTCCATGCAGATAAGGTGGTTTTGCGTACTAAGCCTGGTTTTCTTCCGAAAGTTGTTTCCAACAAGAATATTAACCAGGAGATAGTTGTACCTTCTTTGTGCCCGAATCCAGTTTCAAAGAAGGAACGTTTGTTGCACAATTTGGACGTAGTCCGTGCTCTAAAATTCTATTTAGAGGCCACTAAAGATTTCAGACAAACTTCTTCTTTGTTTGTTGTTTATTCTGGTAAAAGGAGAGGTCAAAAAGCAACTTCTACCTCTCTTTCTTTTTGGCTTAAAAGCATTATCCGTTTGGCTTATGAGACTGCCGGACGGCAGCCTCTTGAAAGAATCACAGCTCACTCCACTAGGGCTGTGGCTTCCACATGGGCCTTCAAGAACGAAGCTTCTGTTGACCAGATATGTAAGGCAGCGACTTGGTCTTCACTGCACACTTTTGCCAAATTTTTACAAATTTGATACTTTTGCTTCTTCAGAGGCTATTTTTGGGAGAAAGGTTTTGCAAGCCGTGGTGCCTTCCATTTAGGTGACCTGATTTGCTCCCTCCCTTCATCCGTGTCCTAAAGCTTTGGTATTGGTTCCCACAAGTAAGGATGACGCCGTGGACCGGACACACCTATGTTGGAGAAAACAGAATTTATGCTTACCTGATAAATTACTTTCTCCAACGGTGTGTCCGGTCCACGGCCCGCCCTAGTTTTTTTAATCAGGTCTGATGAATTATTTTTTCTAACTACAGTCACCACGGTATCATATGGTTTCTCCTATGCATATTTCCTCCTGTACGTCGGTCGAATGACTGGGGTAGGCGGAGCCTGGGAGGGATCATATGACCAGCTTTGCTGGGCTCTTCGCAATTTCCTGTTGGGGAAGAGAATATCCCACAAGTAAGGATGACGCCGTGGACCGGACACACCGTTGGAGAAAGTAATTTATCAGGTAAGCATAAATTCTGTTTTTTTGATTACCCTTTGGGCTTTCATCATTCATTTATTTTATTTTTTATCATTTTTTTCATTTTTAATTTTATATTTTTACATTTTTCAATTGTTCAACAAACGATCATAGTCCCAAACGATCTCATATTCCAAAAGTGTTCTAAAACTAACATTTGTGGGATGAAATCACAATTAAAAATAACATTCAAAGATCATATTATTATAGTATATTATCTATTATACTCTATATACTATTAACACTAGCGATTGTTCCACCCCGCTCTATAACCCTGTACATATATCCTCTAATAAATAAAAACATACACATTATTATTGTTGCGTCCAAATGTTAATATGTATCTCTTTCAACCGATACAGAATTGTGTGAAAACAGCTACATATATATATATATATATATATATATATATATATATATATATATATATATATATATATATATATATATATATATATATATATATATACATACAGGGAGTGCAGAATTATTAGGCAAGTTGTATTTTTGAGGATTAATTTTATTATTGAACAACAACCATGTTCTCAATGAACCCAAAAAACTCATTAATATCAAAGCTGAATAGTTTTGGAAGTAGTTTTTAGTTTGTTTTTAGTTATAGCTATTTTAGGGGGATATCTGTGTGTGCAGGTGACTATTACTGTGCATAATTATTAGGCAACTTAACAAAAAACAAATATATACCCATTTCAATTATTTATTTTTACCAGTGAAACCAATATAACATCTCAACATTCACAAATATACATTTCTGACATTCAAAAACAAAACAAAAACAAATCAGTGACCAATATAGCCACCTTTGTTTGCAAGGACACTCAAAAGCCTGCCATCCATGGATTCTGTCAGTGTTTTGATCTGTTCACCATCAACATTGCGTGCAGCAGCAACCACAGCCTCCCAGACACTGTTCAGAGAGGTGTACTGTTTTCCCTCCTTGTAAATCTCACATTTGATGATGGACCACAGGTTCTCAATGGGGTTCAGATCAGGTGAACAAGGAGGCATTTCATCAGTCCATAAAACCTTAGAAAAATCAGTCTTGAGATATTTCTTGGCCCAGTCTTGACGTTTCAGCTTGTGTGTCTTGTTCAGTGGTGGTCGTCTTTCAGCCTTTCTTACCTTAGCCATGTCTCTGAGTATTGCACACCTTGTGCTTTTGGGCACTCCAGTGATGTTGCAGCTCTGAAATATGGCCAAACTGGTGGCAAGTGGCATCTTGGCAGCTGCACGCTTGACTTTTCTCAGTTCATAGGCAGTTATTTTGCGCCTTGGTTTTTCCACACGCTTCTTGCGACCCTGTTGACTATTTTGAATGAAACGCTTGATTGTTCGATGATCACGCTTCAGAAGCTTTGCAATTTTAAGAGTGCTGCATCACTCTGCAAGATATCTCACTATTTTTGACTTTTCTGAGCCTGTCAAGTCCTTCTTTTGACCCATTTTGCCAAAGGAAAGGAAGTTGCCTAATAATTATGCACACCTGATATAGGGTGTTGATGTCATTAGACCACACCCCTTCTCATTACAGAGATGCACATCACCTAATATGCTTAATTGGTAGTAGGCTTTCGAGCCTATACAGCTTGGAGTAAGACAACATGCATAAAGAGGATGATGTGGTCAAAATACTCATTTGCCTAATAATTCTGCACTCCCTGTGTGTATATATATATATATATATATATATATACACATATATTATTTTGGCCATCAGTAACACTTGTTTAACATCTGTCACATAACAAGGATAAGGATAACCTTGTACATATATTCTCTAACAAGTAAATAACAGACACATCATTATTGTTGCGCCCAATTGTTGCGTCCAAATGTTAATATCTATTTTTTTCAATCGATACAGAATTGTGTAAACAGCTATATACATATAGTTTTTGACATTGGTAACACCTGTTTAACATCAGTCATATATCTGATGAAATAAGGACATTGACATAAAAAAATGTTTTCTGTATAGAATCGAAACAACTTGGAAATCAATTGACTAATTGCTCTAATTATCTAAATTGCTCGATTGCCTGACCGTTCAGCAACGGCTTGAGAAAGTGAATAAAAAGCCAGCCAACAACCCCAGCAGTAATACAGCTTGAAAAAGGCCAGTGTTTACGGCCGAAACGTATAGCGAACTACTGCAACAAACCTTAAAAATCTCAGTCTCGAAATCTACTGAGCATCTACACTAAAGTCATCTCTTTAAAGAATTGACAGCTGAAGTCATCATCTATTTTATTATCCGTCAGCGGATTGAAGCACTTGAGAAGCAAGACTACACTTATAAACCAGAATCCGGATAAGTGCACACTCCTACACTCCTGCACCTGTCTTCAAATACAGCGCCTAATGAAGAAACACCTACTATAACTGCCCAGAATATTGGGGAGTACACTACCTTTGAAAAATCAGCTAAGCGGAGGATCATCAGGACATAACCCGGACCTACAACCAGGCTCCAGAATCGGCTAAGAGACAGTAAATAAAAACTCTTAACACCACACCGCTCCTTACTGTTTGCCTCTCTTAGTCCGTAGAGCTCTGGCAACGCATAGAAATATCTGCAACCTTGCTTACTACAAAACAATTTATTTTTCTTCATACCGATCTCCTAATAAGTAAACAACAAAATCCACCGGTGGTAGAGTATTACAAAAAACATTACAAAAACTAATAACGCTTGTTTATAAGAAACCTCTTGTTTATAAGAAACCTCTTCTTTATACAGTCGGTCGACTGCATCGTTTACTTTGATGTTTTTTATCTAAACTGCCAAAAAGGAATATATTAGCTTTAATCCGTTGGAATTTTATTTATTTATATATTTTTGTTATACGCATACAGCCAATTCACTCCAACATATTTCTGTAATAGGCTAAACACTTGAATTGATCTAATGCAAGAAGTGTAACATTTGCAAACATTTGTATTCATTCATCTGATTCCTGTATTTATTGTATAAACATTCTGATATTGACCTTTTATTTTATATTACACTAGGTGTTTCAATGTACTAGGTGTAATACATATATTAGTATACTTTATTATTATTATTTTTCTTACATTTAAATTTCAAATTCTCTCCCAGGATACCAAGTGTTTTAAGAACATTCCCTAGAGTCACATAGATATATGATCTTTTTATATATATATTTTATAAATTTTTATTCATTTATTAATATTAAATAAAATATTTGTTCAAGAAATTTCTGAGTCATAGTGAAATAATTGCAACCAATTCATTTGCCCAAGGGGTATATCTCTAACGAATATCAAACCAACACTACAACATAATAATATATACATCCAATCACTCTTATAGGTTTTAGCATTTATCTGCACCCTATACTCCTAACCTCTTCTTTCACACGCTCATACAAGATATTACTTGGGGAAAATATCATAGGAGTTAAGGTTTACCTAAACTTGGCGGCGCAGAAAAGTTTTTGAATCATCCCTTTCTTGCCTCTAAAGAAGAACCTTCTAACTCAGGGTCCATGCCTTCATCCAAATCTCGTTTCTCTGAAGCTGACTGCTTGGAGATTGAACGCTTAGTTCTGTCTAAGCGTGGTTTTTCTGAGTCGGTCATTGAGACCATGATTTAGACTCGCAAGCCTGTTGCTAGAAAGTTTTACCATAAGGTATGGCGTGAATACCTTTTATTGGTGTGAATCCAAGGGCTACTCTTGGAGTAGGGTCAGGATTCCTAGGATTTTGTCTTTTCTCCAGGAAGATCTGGAGAAGGGATTGTCAGTTAATTCTCTGAAGGGTCAGATTTCTGCATTATCTAATTTGTGACAGAAGCGCCTGGTGGATGTGCCAGATGTTCAATCTTTTTGTCAGGCCCTGGTCAGTATCAGACCTAGTCCTCTGTGTCCTCTAGCTTGGGTATTGGTTCCCACTAGTAACTGATGACTTTGTGGACTCTCCATATCTTAGGAAAGAAAACAAAATGTATGCTTATCTGATAACTTTATTTCTATCTGGATATGGAGAGTCCACAGCCCCACCCTTAAATTTAAGACAGTTATTTTTGACTAAACCTCAGGCACCTCTACACCTTTGCGTTATTCCTTTTTTTCCATTTTCCCTCGGTAGAATGACTGGGGATTATGGGTAGGGGTGTGACACTTATCAGCTTTACTGTGGTGCTCTTTCCTCCTCCTGCTGTCCAGGATTGATATTCCCACTAGTAATTGATGACGTCGTGGACGCTCCATATCCTGAAAGAAAGAAATGTATCAGGTAAGCATTAATGTTTTCGTTTCATTCTTGTTTTGGTTCAGGAGGTCAGTTCTTGTCTACAATATATCTGAAGGATGCGTATCTTCATGTTCCCATTCTCAGAGGACATCACCAAGTCCTATGGTTTGCCTTTCTGGACAGTTTTTTTCCCATTTCTATGCTCTTCCTTTTGGCATGGCAATAGCTCCCAGAATTTTCACAAAGGTTCTGGGGGGCTCTTCTGGCTGTGGCGCCTTACCTGGACGACATCTTGTTTCAAGCGTCATCTTTTCATCTAGCAGATATGTTGTTTCCTTCTTAATATAAGAAGAGTCCACGGCATCATTCCTTGCTGTTGGAAAATACTGAACCTGGCCACCAGGTGGAGGCAGACACACTCCAGCCAAAGGCTTAAATACCTCTCCCACTTCCCCCATCCCCCAGTAATTCTTTGCCTTTCGTTACAGGAGGATGGCAGAGAAGTGTCAGAAGATTTCAGAGTAGTTCCTTAGGAAGGGTATCTGCCCTTCGATATGGGACTGGAGTTTTAAGTAGTCTCGTCAGCCTCTCAGTGAGAGCATTGACGAAAGTTAGAGTCTAGAAATACAGGGAGAGTCTCCTAAGCAATCAGCGTTGACGAGTTTCACTGCCTGCTTGTTTTCTCACTCAAGTCCATGTCAGAAGCAATGCTACAAGACTGTCGCACTTGAGAGGCTGTGTTTCTGTTCCACAGCATGTATTCTGGTAAGTTCGTTTCAATTTTTACATATGTTAAAAACGCTAGAAGACAGGGTCACAGTGTGGCTCCTTTTATCTTAATAGAATCATGGGTTAATATCTCCTTAGGGGGATTATTGAACAGTGGGGATTAATCAAATGCGATGCTTTGATTTTATGCTGCTTAATGTGTGAGATTTTATTGGGCTCATAGGCTGTTTATGTGGCTGGAACACACATGTTTTTACTTTGAGTGCTGCGCAGCTTGTAGCTTTCCATGCTTTTTCTCATAGCAGGGGCAGTCTTGCCTTGCGCACCATGTGACCAGGAGTGGTCTTGCTTTCATTTCCTCTTTCCTGACCGAGCTGGTTGTTGGAGAAGACGCTATTTCTTCTACAAGATACGACAAGTCCACGGATTTCATCCTTACTTGTGGGATATTATCCTCCTGCTAACAGGAAGCGGCAAAGAGCACCACAGCAGAGCTGTATATATATAGCTCCTCCCTTTCCCTCCACCTCCAGTCATTCTCTTTGCCTGTGTTATACTAGGAAGAGGTAAAGTGAAGTGTTAGTTTTAGTTTCTTCAATCAAGAAGTTTTTTATTTTAAATGGTACCGGTGAGTACTATTTTCTTCAGGGGGATATCGAAGAAGATTTCTGTCCTGAGGTTGATGATCTTAGCAGCTGTAAGTAAGATCCATGTTGGTTCCCACAAGAATTCTGAAGGTAACAAAAGAGTCATCTTCAGTGTGGAGAACGGTTTCATGCTACAAGCAGCATTGAGGTATGTGCAGCCCTTTATTTCTGAGGAGACTTGATATATTAGAACTGGCTGGCATTTATTTCCCTGTAAGGGATTGGGGTAAGCAGTAGACCTGTTATACAGAGGGGTGTTACTGGAGACCTATGTTTTATTTTACTGTTGACACATTATAATGGGCATTATATTACACTCTGGGAGAGGCATAAACTGTTGATCGTTTTTTTTTTTTATTACATCAGATAACCGGTATGGCTTGCTGGGATGTGTATGGGGTTTTTATGCTCCACTTAGTTTTTTTTTGCAAAACTGCTTCACCATGCGGTTGTTTTAGGCCTACTCCGGCATCGGCCATAAGGGGCGGGGCTTGTTTTCGCGCGCTCAGATGCACACTTCCTTCTGGCTGAGAAGCAGCAAGCAGTAACTCTGGTTGCTCCTGGACAGTGATTCTCTGGTCCGGAGTGTTGGCGAGTCATTTCAAAGTACCCTAAGGGCAGGTAGGCGCCACAGGGGGTATTTTTGTGAAAATTGACATTCTTATGATTTAAGTTAACTTTAGAGGTTCATTTCTCCCCTTTCTCCTGGGGTGCAATTATTTTTGGAGCCATTAATAAGTTTCAGTTAATTTTTTTTTTTTTTTTAAATATCTTTATTTTTTGTGTGCCAAGTACAGAAAGACCAAGACAATAATAATTCAACATATATAAAAATATTACAGAATTTAACTTGACTAGGGCATTATGAAATTCGTCTGTTCTGATTTTTACCTTCAACAGAAGATAGGTCAATGGCTAACATGGAGAGTAAAAACTTGTTGTTGGTATAGTCATAATTTATGAACATTCGGTCAGTCCTCCTATAAGGCACATTTTTCTTATAAACAAAATAATTTTTATTAACTTAAACTAACATTTGCCAGCTCAGGTTGCTTCACCTCATCTCCCCTAGTCCCCAGTTTCATGATTAGTCAAACTGCCACTCGCCTCTCAGGTTAGCTTCTAATATGTACTCTGTGTTACGAAAAGGTGCCATAACCATTTTTCGCAGCGGGATTGGGAGCGAGAGAATAAATGGTTCCCATTTTGTAACAAAAGACCTCACTCTATTAGTGACGTCTCCCAATCCGTCTGATTGTTCAATGAGCATTTGACTTAGCAGTGTTTGCTTCAACTGTGTCACAGTAGGTGGGTTACGTTTGAGCCAATTCTGAAATATCAGTCGCCTGGCTATTAAGACTATGTTGGACAGAAATAGTTTAGAGTTTCTCGGGATTCCCTCGAAGTCTAACAATGTAATGGCTCTAAGTGTCAGTTCTTTAGTGTGAGTGTGCAGGCTTAGGTTTGCCCAGTAAGATGTCATCTTCCAAAACCTAACAAGCTTGGGACAGTTCCATAACATGTGCCTAATGTCTGCGTCTTCCCTCCCACACTTTGGGCATTTATTATCTCTTTCTGCTTTCCATTTCTGGAATTTCCTGGGTGTTATATAGCTGTCATGTATGAGTTTGAAATGTGACTCCCTGATTTCTGACGAGAGAGTGGCTCGCTTAACCTTATGTATACTTTCCTCGATCTCTTTACTGGTCACCTCCTCCCCTAACAGGGAGCTCCAGAGCTCAGCAAGTCTACTTAGGCATGAGGTGCTCGTAGTACTATTTAGCCTCTTATATAGTGGTGATATTGATGTGATACCTTGCTCTACTAACTTTACACTTTGTACTATCTGTGACTGTGCACCACCTCTATTCTCTCTCAATAGTGTGGAATAGTAGTGCCTAGCCTGCAGGTAAGCATAGTGGTGTGTCCTAGGCAGTCGGAACTCCCGTCTCAGCTCATCAAAAGTTTGCATGTGAGTTCCCTCTGGCATTATCGTCTGGCCCACTGTACGTAGGCCTAGCTCTTTCCAGTGAAGAAAGGCTTCAGATGTGATTCCCGCAGGGAATTCAGGGTTACCCCCCCATGGTAAATAAGCTATTAACCTATGGTCTCCTCCCAGATGTTTACAGGCTAGTCTCCAAGCTCTCGCCGGTTCGTTCAGTAGATCAATGTCATTGAGGTATTTATGTCATTGAGGTATCGCCTGTGAGTGGGTCATATGGGGTATCATTTCTAGTGTCCAAGGTTTTATCAGTGTGTTTTCCAATTTAGTGTTTGTGAATTTTTCCTGCCCCGTCAACCAATCTATAGTAAATTTACACTGAGCTGCCCAGTTATAAAGTTCAAAGTTAGGTAACGCCAGGCCACCCATCTCACGTGGTGCTGTGAGTTTAGAATAGCTAATCCTGTGTTTCTTATTAGACCATATAAATTGAAGGACCGTCCTCACTACGTTCTGCATGTCAGTTTTTTTAAGTATGAATGGTAATGTCTGGAAGAAATAGAGTATTTTTGGGAAGTAGACCATTTTTATAAGACTTACTCTGCCTGATAGGGATAGAGGAAGCGGGGACCATGTTTTAAGCAAGTTCTTCAGCTGTCCCAGCAAGGGACCATAGTTTATCGAGTACCACTTCCGCGGATCAACATTAAGAGTTACTCCCAGGTACCTAAAATTCCCGTCCACTACCTTAAAGTCATAATTAGGGATTTGCCTGTCACTCTTTGATAGAAGCCATATTAACTCTGTTTTGTCAGTGTTAATCGCATATCCAGAGATCTTACTAAACTCTTCTATTAACTCCATTAATTTGGGTATATTTTTGCTGGGATCCTGAACAAATAGCACCATGTCATCTGCAAAAAGCGAGACATGTGAGACAGTATCACCTATCTGCATTCCCTCTAGTTGTTGTCTGATTCTCCACGCTAACGGCTCAATAGCAATGTCAAAGAGAAGCGGAGACAGGGGGCAACCCTGTCTCGTGCCTCTATGTAGCAGGAAAGGTGATGTGGCAGTCCCGTTCACAAGGATAGATGCCTGCGGGGCCCTATATAAATTGGATACCGCTGTAACGAATGAGCCTTCTATTCCCATCTAACCCAAAGTATGGAAGAGGTGTTCCCACAGGACCTTATCAAAGGCCTTTTCAGCGTCGATTAGTAATAAGGCTGCTTCTCTATGACTATCTCTCTTCTTACTATCTTGGGACAGCTGCCAATAATATTGAATAACTGTCTGGACCCTTCTGATGTTAAGGACAGATGATCTTCCTTTGACAAAACCAGTCTGGTCGCTATGAATAAGCGACGGTAGGATCCCTGCCAGTCTATTCGCCAGAATTTTTGTTAGGATTTTATAGTCCTGGTTAAGTAGGGATATAGGGCGATAAGACTGTGTCAGGAGTGGGTCCCGTCCCTCCTTTGGTATGATGCTAATGTTAGCTTCTGCAAATCTAGCCGAGGGTACCACCGAGTCATCTAATAAGCCATTAAACAGTTTCTCCAAGGCCCCAGCTATGTCTGATCCCATTATTTTGTAGAACTCCGCCGGAAGTCCATCAGGGCCCGGGGATTTCTCTAGCTTTAGATGTTTAATTGTGGCTGTTATTTCCTCTTTAGAGATGGGGGAATTGAGCTCATTAAGTTGGTTCTGCTCTATTTTTGGTAGCTGGATCGAAGTCCAGAATCTCTCCCTATCCACGTCGAGCACATGGTGCGTCGAGTAAAGTCTCTTATAGAAGTCAGTGAAGGCGTCTTGAATATCAGTTTCTTTATTTAATAGGGTTTCTCCCTGCTTTATCGCTAAGACAGAAGTCCTTGTCCTAGTCAATTTGGTCACTCTAGCTAGTAGCTTCCCAGTTCTGTTCCCAAACCTGTAGTACTTGGCTTGAAGTCTAGCATGGGCTTTGTTAGTTTGTTGGAATATGTAGTTGTCCCTAAGTGTTTTGGCTTCCTTATATTTCTGCCTATTTGTGTTGTTAGGATTCCTAAGATATTTGTTTCTTGCGTTTAAAAGGCATACTAAGAAGTGGTCTGTTTTTAATTTATGTTGTTTTTTAAGGGATGTGGCGTAAGTGGATATGGCCCCTCTTAGGACAGCCTTGGCCGTTTCCCAGAATAGAAGGGGATCATCTGTGTGTTCTTTATTAAGGTCTGAGTATGTATGCCATTCGCCCAGGATATGTCTATAGAAATTTGGGTCTCTGTACAGGTATGTTGGAAAGACCCATTTGTTAGATTTGTGATTGGAGGCTCCTGTATGAATTTTTACCTCTATGGGTGCATGGTCAGAAATCGTTATGGGATCTATTGCGGCTTCTTCTACTCTAGGACACAACATTGAAGAGACCAGAAAATAGTCTAGTCTCGACAAGGTATCCTTTGCTACAGACATGCATGTGTATTCCCTATTTTCTGGGTACTTGGCTCTCCACACATCCTGCAGGCTTAAAGACTTCGCTAGCGTGCGTATTATCAGTGTTTCTTTTTTAGAATTATAAGCTCTCTGGGGCCTTGGTGTGTTTCTGTCAGGGTTAGAAAATCTATCTGCAGGGACCTGTGGGGCAATATTAAAGTCCCCTCCGATAAGGAGGGGTGAGTTAGTGAATCTTATTATCTCTGAGTGTAGTGTCCTCCAGAACATTTGTTTTTGAGTTTGTGGTCCATATACACCTACCAGCGCGAAGGATAATCCCCCGATTTCTAATTGAATCATGACAAATCTCCCTTCCTGATCGGTCTGTGTTTTGGTGATAGTGTATTGTAGGTTCTTTCTGAACAGGATCGCCACCCCTCTAGCTCTCCGTTGTTCGTATGGTGTAAAGATTACCTCTCCTACCCAAGCTTGTTTCAGTTTCTGGTGTTCTAGCTGTGATAAGTGTGTCTCCTCTAGAATGGCAATGTCAGCTCGTCTAGAGTGTAGGTAGCGTAATATGGACCTACGCTTTTGTGGGGAAGTGATGCCTCCCACATTCCAGCTCATAATGGTTAGTGGACTACTCAGCGTGATGTAATTTCCTGTGTGCTTTATGTGCCGGTGTGTATGGTGTCGTAGGGTTTTGTGTAGCAGTGGCATTGAAATACCTTGAACACTCCATCTGTTGTATGATCATGTGCTGTCGACTAAGGCTAATCTGTCCCCTCATTGGACCCCGGAGAGAGAGGTGAGCATCCCGCTGGCAAGACAAAGAAAAATTCAGTGAAAAACATAGAAAACAATACAAAACATACATCACAATTGTCAACAAATCAAACCAGTTCTTCCACAACATTTTACCAGTTATTCTGGTCTGGTTTCCTTGTATGAGCAGTACACCTCACCCTTAGTTTGGTCTCTTATTGAAAAAAAATATAGTTTACTAATTAACTAAACGGCTGTAGTCTAAATCCCCCTCCCCCCCCTCAGGCTCCCAATTCCTAGAACAGGATCAGCTTAGTAGTAACAATTAAGGATAAAACAAGTAAGAAACAAACAAAATCTCTAAGCTGGAGATGCATCCAACTGCTTGATTACTACAGGATAACACTGCAAATAAATAAAGGGGGGGATTTCTCTCTTCCCTAATCTATTCCCAACAGAATATTATAAGAACTAAACTGAGACATTTTTCAATATCTGCTCCCCACCATAACTTCAGTTACATCTATTAGCTTTTGAGGCAAAAACCCCCTGTGTTTTGAGAGTTGGAATTTAGTAAGTGACCCCTTATGGGTCTTTCATTTCTCCTCTGCTTTGTATAAAGTGTCTCAAGTCCTGTACCATTGCAGAGTTTAGTTCATCTCTGTTCAAGTATCCTTGGCTACTAGTTCTTGCTCCTGTCTAAGAAATTTCTGCAGGTGTCTGGAGTCTTCAAAGAACTTGACTCCCTGTTGGGTCTGAAGTCTAAGTCTCGCTGGGAACAGCAGTGAGAAGAGGCGTCCTGATTCTGCAAATGACTTGCAGTAGGGCGAGAACTCTCTTCTTCTTCTGGAAATTTCTGCAGAGTAATCTTGGAAGATTAATATTTTTGTCCCCTCAAAGATCAGGGGAGAGTTCTGGCGATATGCTCTTAGTATCAGGATCTTATCTTTGAAGTTAAGGTATCGGATCATTACTTGGCGGGGCCCTCTAGTATTTTTCTGATCTTGGTTCATGTTGCCTACCCTGTGGGCTCTCTCAACAACACACGGTATATCATCCGGCTTCAAATGAAGCAAAGCTGGCAGAGTGCGTTCAGCAAATTCGATTAAGTCCGTGTTTGGCACAGTTTCTGGTAATCCAACAATTCGCAGGTTGTTGCGCCTTGAGCGGTTCTCAAGATCATCAACTTTGTCAAGCAATATTTTATTTTGAGCTTCAAGCGCAGCGATCTTGGTAGTACTTTCTCTTTGCAGGACCTCTCCATCTCCCACTCTTTGTTCGATATGTTGAAGTCTGGAGGAGAAGGACTTAAAATCTGATGACAATGAGTCCATCCCTGTCTGCAATTGCTCTATCTTGGGCAAAAAAAGTGTTGAAATTTGTGAGACAATAGGGTGAGTGTCTGTCAAGATTTCCTCAGCTGTGTCCGCTACCATGTTTTCTGCAGCGTGTACTTCCACTGTGGCTTTGGATTTTCTTTCCTGGTTTTTTTGCCTATTGGACATGGTGCCAGTGGCTTTAATGAAACTTGAATAGTTCTTCTGCATGCACCTATCCAACACTCCACTCCTACCTCCAGTAGTTGTGTGTAGGGGAGAGAGCTAAGATTTTAAAGCCCAGGGGGTAGTGTCCGTTAGCCAGGTGTTAAGTAACTGATCCGAACAGCAATCATATAGTATTCATTCCTTTGCAGTATGTAGGGTATGGTGTACTGATTTGTTACTGCGTCATAACTGATTGTGGTTCAAGTAAAATTTGCCCTGGAAGCTTCTCTGCAGGGTCTGCGTTCATAGCGAGTTTGCTGTGCTAACGTATCGGTGATGCATGTACTGTACCCTCTCAAAGCAAGGGTCTCACAGCACCCCCTTCAGCGTGTAATATGTCTGTATAAACTTATATAAACCAGCCCAGTCCGCAGAGGAAGAACCAGAGAGGGGAGAGAAAAAAGAGTGCTATGGCGACTGGGTAGCCACGTGGATGACCGGGGCCTTGCACACTGTCTGCCTGTCGCCAGTTGTAGTGAGAGCTTTAACGCTATTAGTGTGTAGGATAGCGTGATCAGGATTAACAATATTTAACAGTCTCTGGTGTGTGTTGACTTCAGCCCCCCTGCTTCTGCTCCCTTTCACCTGAAAATAGCAAAATGGCGGTTCTTCTCTCTCTTGCCTCCCGGCCCCCCTCCTCCGACGTGCCGTTCTTTGTCTCTTGTGTTCTCCGGTTGAGCCCAAGTTAGCCCCCAGCTGTGCGGG
Source organism: Bombina bombina (assembly GCF_027579735.1). Taxonomy (NCBI): domain Eukaryota; kingdom Metazoa; phylum Chordata; class Amphibia; order Anura; family Bombinatoridae; genus Bombina; species Bombina bombina. Next base: position 536,448,888 of record NC_069502.1, on the reverse strand, counting down.
GTTGCGTCTGATGGGGTTCCGATGTGTGCTCTTTTTTCCTGTAGCGCGGTCTTCGGTAGCTACGGCTGCTGTGGCTTTTAAAATTGTTCCGGTAGGGGAGCCGTTGGTGTTGGCTCCTACCTGTGACAAGTCCGGACAGGTCTTGAAGTATACCTGTCAAGGATCAGCGGTATTATGGTAGTTTACGGTCGTCAATAAGGGAATTTGGGAGCTATGAGCACGGAGCTCCTCTTCCCTGCGACCGTTCACTCCGCCCGCCCACCGGAAGTCTCTAAGTTTCAGTTAATTTTTAAGGCAAATTAACGTTCTTAAAGCAGTTTTAAAAAAAATGTGCGCTTTTTATCTCTTAAAGGCACAGTACACGTTTTTCAAAAATTTATTTCAAGCAATAAATAAAATGTTTAAACGACTTCTGTGGTTATTACTAGTCTGTTCAACATGTCTGACATTGAGGAATCTCATTGTTCTATGTGTTTAGAAGCTATTGTGGAACCCCCTCTTACATTGTGTACCTCTTGTACTGGAAGGGCTTTACATTTTAAAGACCATATTTTAGGTCACGAAAGTGTGCCTAAGGATGATTCTCAGTCTGAAGAGAATCAGGATATGCCATCCAATTCTCCCCAAGTGTCACAACCTTTAACGCCCACACAAGCGACGCCAAGTACCTCTAGTGCGTCTAATTCCTTTACTCTGCAGGAGATGGCTGCAGTTTTGTCAACTACCCTTACAGAGGTACTATCTAAATTACCAGTGTTACAGGGTAAACGCAGTAGGTCAGGTATTAATGTAAATACTAAATCCTCTGATGCTTTATTGGCTATTTCCGATGTACCCTCACAGTGTTCTGAGTTGGGGGTCAGGGAATTGCTGTCTGAAGGAGAGCTTTCAGACTCAGGGAATGTGTTACCTCAAACAGATTCAAACGTTATGTCCTTTAAATTTAAGCTTGAACACCTCCGCCTGTTACTTCGGGAGGTTTTAGCGACTCTGGATGATTGTGACCCTATTGTGATACCACCAGAGAAATTGTGTAAGATGGACAAATATCTAGAGGTGCCTACTTACACTGATTTTTTTCCGGTTCCTAAAAGAATTTCGGAAATTATAAAAAAAGGAACGGGATAGACCAGGTATACCGTTTTCTCCCCCTCCTAATTTTTAGAAAATGTTTCCCATATCAGACACCATTCAGGACTCGTGGCAAACAGTCCCTAAGGTAGAGGGAGCTATATCTACCCTGGCTAAGCGTACAACTATACCCATCAAGGACAGTTGTGCTTTCAAAGACCCTATGGATAAAAAGTTAGAGGGTCTTATAAAGAAATTATTTATTAATCAGGGTTTTCTTTTACAACCTACGGCCTGCATTTGTTCCAGTAACTACTGCAGCAGCTTTTTGGTTTGAGGCTCTGGAAGAGTCTCTGAAGGCTGAGACTCCGTTAGATGACATTTTGGATAGAATTAAGGCTCTTAAGCTAGCTAATTCTTTCATTACTGATGCCGCTTTTCAAATTGCTAAATTAGCGGCGAAAAATGCAGGATTTGCTATTCTAGCGCGTAGAGCGTTATGGCTCAAATCTTGGTCTGCTGATGTGTCATCAAAAACTAAGCTTTTAGCTATTCCCTTTAAAGATAAAACCCTTTTCGGGCCTGAATTGAAGGAAATCATTTCTGACATTACTGGAGGCAAAGACCATGCCCTACCTCAGGGTAAGTCTGTTAAGATGAGGGGTAAACAAAATAATTTTCGCTCCTTTCGGAATTTTAAAGGATGACCCTGTGCTTCCTCTTCCTCCACAAAGCAGGAAGGGAATTTTGCCCAATCTAAGTCAGTCTGGACACCCAACCAGACTTGGAATAAAGGTAAACAATCTAAGAAGCCCACTGCTGCTACAAAGACAGCATGAAGTGGCGGCCCCCGATCCGGGACCGTATCTAGTAGGGGGCAGACTTTCTTTCTTTGCTCAGGCTTGGGCAAGAGATGTTCAGGACCCCTGGGCGCTGGAAATCGTGACCCACGGGTATCAACTGGAATTCAAGGACTTTCTCCCAAGAGGGAGATTTCATCTTTCACGGTTATCTGTAGACCAGATTAAAAGAGAGGCGTTCTTACGCTGTGTAAAAGACCTCTATACCATGGGAGTAATTTGTCCCGTTCCAAAACCGGGACAGGGGTTTTACTCAAATCTTTTTGTGGTTCCCAAAAAAGAGGGAACTTTCAGACCCATTTTAGATGCCAAGTGTCTAAACAAGTTTCTCAGAGTCCCATCATTTAAAATGGAGACTATACAAACAATCTTACCAGTGATCCAGGAGGGTCAATATATGACTACCGTGGATTTGAAGGATGCTTACCTTCTTATTCCTATCCACAAGGATCATTATCAGTTTCTAAGGTTTGCCTTCCTGGACAAACATTATCAGTTTGTGGCTCTTCCCTTCGAGTTGGCCACAGCACCCAGAATCTTCACAAAGGTTCTAGGGTCTCTTCTGGTGGTTCTCAGACCGCGAGGCATAGCAGTGGCGCCTTATATGGACGATATTCTGTTCCAGGCGCCAACGTATCAACTGACAAAATCTCACACGGACACATTGTTGTCTTTCCTGAGAACTCACGGTTGGACGGTGAACATAGAGAAAAGTTCACTAGTTCCACAGACAAGGGTTCCTTTCTTGGGAACTTTGATAGACTCGGTAGCCATTAATATATTTCTGATTTTTATGGTATGTGATTTTCTTTTTCTAATTTTGAGATCACATCACATTTATGATTTTTGATCACATTTTTATGGTATGTGATTTTCTTTTTCTAATTTTGAGATCACATCACATTTATGATTTTTGATACCACATTTTTTCTGATACCATATTTTTTACTAGATGTGTACACACTAGTTTATTTTTGATCACATTTTTTTGATCGTTTTTAATTTTTATTTTTATAGATATTTTTTTCACTGCATATCGTTTCACATATGGTTTTTGTTTATATATGATTTAGAGTTAAGTCCCACATTTATCCGTATAAGATTCTGTCCGCATAGGATATTTTTTGAGCCGTATTCTTTTTGTTTAAATTGTATTCTCCAATTTTGTGTACACCACTCCACCAATCCGTTTTAACTGTTCAATTTATGTAAATTGTTTTACCAGCCTCCATATCACCATAGGGAGTAGAGGGTAGTACATTGTAACGAAGTCCCCCTTTCTTACACACAACCTTGGGGACACTCTGCCCTTGGAGGGTCCAATCCCCTTGATTTGTAACCCTATACATTCCACATTTTATAATCTATTATTTTAGACTGTCTTAAATACACTTTTATGTACCATGGATCCATGTTTATAAGCTATATATTGTGTCTGTAATAAATTGTATTGTATTATATATCTCACATCCTTTCCCTAGTTGTCTTACTACCACATAAGCATCTACATCATACATTAAGAAATAAACCCCTACCAGAAGGGTTTTTATCGCTCCAGTGTGAATACACTATTCACACACACACACACACCAGACCTTGACTTAACTGGCGCTCCTCTCTAAAACCTTTCTTAATAATATTTCTGATTGAGGTCAGAAAATCAAAGATTCTAAATACTTGCCGAGCACTTCAGTCCATTCCTCGGCCATCAGTGGCTCAGTGTATGGAGGTAATCGGATTAATGGTAGTGGCAATGGACATCAATCCGTTCGCTCGCTTTCATCTCAGACCACTGCAGCTGTGCATTCTCGGACAGTGGAATGGGGATTATGCGGATTTATCTCCTCAGAAACCAGAGACTCTCTTCTTTGGTGGTTGTCGCCGGATCATCTGTCCCAGGGGACTTGTTTCCGCAGACCCTCGTGGGTGATAGTGACAACGGACGCCAGCCTTCTGGGCTGGGGTGCAGTCTGGAATTCCCTGAAGGCTCAGGATGTTTGGACTCAGGTGGAGTCTCTACTTCCAATCAATATTCTGGAACTGAGAGCAATATTCAATGCGCTTCAGGCGTGGCCTCAGTTGGCTTCGGCCAAATTCATCAGATTCCAGTCGGACAACATCACGACTGTGGGATTTATCAATCATCAGGGGGGAACAAGGAGTTCCTTAGCGATGATAGAAGTATCCAAGATAATCCGATGGGCGGAGGCCCACTCTTGTTATCTGTCAGCAATCTACATCCCAGGAGTAGAGAACTGTGAAGCAGATTTTCTAAGTCGACAGACCTTTCATCCGGGGGAGTGGGTACTCCACCCGGAGGTGTTTGCCTCACTGATTCTCCGATGGGGCAGACCGGAATTGGATCTGATGGCATCTCGACAGAATGCCAAGCTTCCAAGATACGGATTCAGGTCGAGGGATCCTCAGGCCGAACTGATAGATGCCTTGGTCGTTCAGCCTAGCTTATGTGTTTCCTCCGTTTCCTCTCCTTCCACGCGGAATTGCTCGAATCAAACAGGAGAGAGCTTCAGTAATCCTGATAGCGCCTGCGTGGCCACGCAGGAGTTGGTATGCGGATCTAGTGGATATGTCCTCTCTGCCACCGTGGAAACTTCCTTTGAGACACGACTTTCTCATTCAAGATCCTTTTCAACATCCAAATCTAATTTCTCTGCAGCTGACTGCGTGGAGATTGAACGCTTGATTTTATCGAAACAAGGATTCTCTGATTCAGTCATCCAATACTTTGAAACAGGCTAGAAAGCCTGTCACTAGAAAAATCTATCATAAGATATGGCTGAAATATCTTTATTGGTGTGAATCCAAGGGTTACTCATGGAGTAAAGTTAGGATTCCTAGGATTCTGTCTTTTCTCCAAGAAGGATTGGAGAAAGGGTTATCAGCAAGTTCCTTAAAGGGCCAAATTTCTGCTTTGTCAATTTTGTTTCACAAACGTTTGGCAAATGTGCCAAATGTTCAGTCTTTTTGTCATGCTCTATCTAGAATTAAGACTGTATTTAAACCTATTACTCCTCCCTGGAGTTTGGATTTAGTTATTCGTGTTCTTCAAGGGGTTCCATTTGAACCTATGCATTCCATTGATATTAAATTGTTATCTTTGAAAGTTCTGTTTTTGGTTGCTATTTCTTCTGCTCGAAGAGTTTCTGAGCTTTCAGCGTTGCAGTGTGATTCGCCTTATCTCATTTTTCATTCTGATAAGGTGGTTTTACGTACCAAACCTGGATTTCTTCCTAAGGTTTTTTCAAATAAAAGTATTAATCAATTAATCAGGAAATTGTTGTTCCTTCCTTGTGTCCTAATCCTTCTTCTAAGAAGGAGCGTATGTTGCATAATCTCGACGTGGTCCGTGTCTTAAAGTTTTACTTACAGGCAACTAATGATTTCCGTCAATCATCTTCATTGTTCATTGTTTGTTCTGGAAAGCATAGGGGTCAGAAAGCTACGGCTACCTCTCTCTTTTTTGGCTGAGAAGTATCATCCGCCTGGCATATGAGACTGCTGGACAGCAGCCTCCTGAAAGAATTACGGCTCATTCTACTAGGGCTGTGGCTTCCACATGGGCCGATGCATCTGTTAAACAGATTTGTAAATTTGCGACTTGGTCGTCCCTTCATACTTTTTCCAAATTTTCCAAATTGCTTCTTCTGAGGCTGTTTTTTGGAGAAAAGTTCTTCAAGCAGTGGTGCCTTTCGTTTAGGTCTCTGTCTTGTCCCTCCCTTTCATCCGTGTCCTGTTGCTTTGGTATTGTATCCCACAAGTAAGGATGAAATCCGTGGACTCATCGTATCTTGTTGAAGAATAGGAAATTTATGCTTACCTGATAAATTGATTTATTCTACGATAAGACGAGTCCACAGCCCTCCCTGTCAATTTAAGACAGATTATAGTTTTTATTATTTACAACTTCAGTCACCTCTGCACCTTTTAGCTTTTACTTTCTCTTCCTATAACCTTCGGTCGAATGACTGGAGGGGAAGGGAGGAGCTATATATACAGCTCTGCTGTGGTGCTCTTTGCCGCTTCCTGTTAGCAGGAGGATAATATCTCACAAGTAAGGATGAAATCGTAGAAGAAATCAATATATCAGGTAAGCATAAATTTCCTTTTTTCTGTATTGTTTGGGTCTAGGAGGTGGTGAGTGCCTCAGCCATTGGGAGTATAAAGGTGCAGTTTTTGAGAAATAAAGAGTGTTTATTTTCTATGTCCTGCTGTTATTAGCTTAAGCTATGGAGGATTCTGATATATTAGAGGGTACTCCCTCTGTTCCAAATAGTAATACTTGTTTATATTGTGAGGAGGCTTTGGTATGCCAGCCCTCTGTTGTGTTCCACATGCTTTGACAACGTTATTCGGTCAAAGAAGGTTAACCCTTTTAGTACCACTGAGCCGTCCACCTCTGAGGACTCGCCATCCCGTGAGGTGCTTACCCTGCATTCATCTCCTTCTACACATGCAGCTTCCCGTTGCACGCTTAATTCTCCATCTGGAGGGGGCCTTTTACCGCCAGATTTTACTGCACAGTTCCAAACGGCGGTGTCTACTGCCCTTAGTGCTTTCCCTGATTAACACAACCGAAAGGTTAAACATAGCTCTCCTGCTCCGGGGTCATCATGTATTTTATTGGTATTCACTGCTATGTCTCAGTTATCTGAGGATGAGTTGCACTCTGAGGCTTCAGAGGATGAACTTTCTGAGATGGAGTCTGCTGCCTCTAAGCCTCCTGCTGCGTAGGAACCAGCCTTTAGATTTAAGATTGAACACTTACGTTTTCTTCTAAAGTAAGTCTTGTTTACATTAAAGGTTCCCGAGCCCAAGCTGCCTGATGAGCCTTTGATTCCTAAATTAGAGAGTTTACGAGGACAGGGTAGTACCTTTAACTTTTCCTGTACCTGTAAAGATGGCGAACATTATTAAGAACGAATGGGACAGAATTGGATCTTCCTTTTCCCCTTTGTCTATCTTTAAAAAATGAGTCCCGGACTCTCAATTGGAGTTGTGGGGTTCCGTCCCTAAGGTTGATGGTGCTATCTCCACGCTTGCTAAATGCACTACTATCCCGCTTGAGGATAGCTCGTCGTTCAGAGAGCCGATGGATAAAAAGATGAAAACTCTTCTAAGAAAAATGTTTCAACATATGGGATATTTGTTTCTGGGTTGCATGCAGGATCTGTCCTCCTTAGGAGTCATTGTCCCGGTGCATATTGCAGAAAGAGGTTTGGGATACTATTTAAACCTTTTCGTGGAGGGAACTTTCTGCCCGATTCTGGACCTAAAGTGCTTAAACAAATTTCTAAATGTCCCCTCGTTCACGATGGAGACAATAAGGTCCATCCTTCCCTTAGTTCAGGAAGGACATTTCATGACCACTATAGATCTGAAGGATGCTTACCTTTATGTTTCAATCCACAAGGACCACTTCCAGTTCCTAAGGTTTGCATTCCTGGACCAGCACTTCCAGTTCATTGCACTTCCGTTTAGTCTAGCTACTGCTCCAAGAATTTTTACGAAGGTTCTAGGGGCTCTTCTAGCCATTGCCGGAACCCGGGTTATAGCAGTAGCTCCCTACTTGGACGATATTCTGGTACAAGCACCATCTTTTCGTTTGGTGGAGGACCATTAGGATTCTCCCTCTTGATAAGGGTTCTCCTATACCAAGCACCAGGGTGGAATTCCTGGGTACTATAATAAACTCCATAGACATGAGGATATTTCTAACAGACCAGAGACGTTGCAAGCTAGCTTCGGCATGTCTTGCCCTCCGGACCTCCTTAAGGCCCTCTGTGGCTCAGTGTATGGAGGTGATTGGTTTAATGGTGTCCAGCATGGGCATCATTCCCTTTGCCAGGTTCTGTCTCAGACCGTTGCAACTGTGCATGCTGAGACAGTGGAACGGCGATCATTCGGATCTGTCTCAACCGATTTTTCTGGACAACTGGTCGAGAGAATCTCTCTCTTGGTGGCTCTGTCCGGATCATCTGTTCCGAGGGACATCCTTTTTAAAACCAACCTGGGAGATTGTGACTACGTATGCAAGTCTCAGGATGGAGAGCTATTTGGGGTGCCAAGAAGGCACAGGGCCTGTGGATTCGAGAGGAGTGCTCCCTCCCGATCAACATTCTGTAACTTCTGGTAATCCTCAATGCTCTGAAGGCTTGGCCCCTTCTGGGTTCGTCCCCAGTTTATCAGATCCCAATCAGACAATATAACCATCAGGGGGGAACGAGAAGCTCCGTAGCAATGAGGGAAGTATCTCGGATTCTGGAGTGGGCGGAGGCCCACAGCTGTTCGCTGTCAACGAACCACATTCCAGGTGTGGACAACTGGGAAGCAGATTTTCTCAGCAGACTATCCTTTCATCTGGGGGAATGGTCTCTCCATCCCGAAGTGTTTGCGGAGGTGTGCAACAGGTGGGGGATGCCGGAGATAGATCTCATGGCGTCCCATCTCAATACCAAGCTACCCAGATATGGGTCGAGGTCCAGGTAATCTCAGGCAGAGCTAACAGATGGATTAGCAGTGCCTTTGAGGTTTAGTCTAATTTACCTTTTCCCGCCGTTACCACTCCTCCATCGTGGCCGCAAAGGATGTGGTTCGCGGATCTGGTGGCAGTGTCATCATCACCTCCATGGAAGTTACCTTGTCGCAGGGATCCTTTTGTTCATCAAAATCTAGATTCTGTGAGGCTGACTGCGTGGAGATTAAACGCTTAGTCCTAGCCATGAGAGGTTTGTTTGAGAGAGTTATTGATACTCTCATTGAAGCTCGTAAGCCGGTTACTCGTCGCATCTATCATAAGGTGTGGAGAACCTACTTATTCTGGTGTGAAGAGCGTGGATTTCCCTGGAATTAAGGTTAAGGTTGCCAGGATCCCAGGATGGACTGGAGAAGGGCCTTTCTGCCAGTTTCCTGAGGGGACAGATTTAGGCCCTGTCTGTTTTACTGTTCAAGATGCTCTCTGAGCTTCCAGATGTACGGTCCTTTGTTAAGGCTCTTACTAGGATCAGACCCATGTTTAGATCTAATGCTCCTCCTTGGAGACTAAATGTTCATAAGGTTTTGCAGCGGGCTCCGTTTGAGCCTATGCATGAAGTTGACATTAAATTGTTGTCCTGGAAGTTTCTTTTTCTACTGGCTATTGCTTCTTCACACAGTATCTGAGATTGCTGCCTTGCAATATGAGCCTCCTTATCTGGAGTTCCATTCTGATAAGGCTGTCCTACATACTAAGTTAGGTTTTCTTCCTACAGTCGTATCAGATCACAACGTCAATTAAGTGATTGTGGTTCCTTCCTTGTGTCCCAATCCTCCTCCTTCGAAGGAACGTTTGCTTCATAATTTGGACGTTGATCATGCCTTGAAGTTCTGTCTTCAGGCTACTAAGGATTTTAGACAAACTTCTTTCTTGTTTGTTGTCTATTTCGGGAAGCGTAAGGGTCAGAAGGTCTCTTCGACTTCCTTATCTTTTTGGTTGAGTGTTATCTGCTTAGCTTATGAGACAGCGGGACATGAACCTTCTCAGAGGATTACAGTTCATTCTACTAGAGCTGTGGCTTCCTCTTGGGCCTTTAAGAAAGAGGCCTCTATGGATCAGATTTGTAAGGCGGCTACCTGGTCCTCCTTACATATTTTTTCTAAATTTTTACAAGTTTGATGTTTTTGCTTCGGCTGAAGCAGCTTTCGGGAGAGAGGTTTTGTAGACTGTGGTGCCCTCAGATTAGGGTCTGCCTCTCTTTTTGTCCCTCCCTTTATCTTTCAGTGTCCTCTAGAGCTTGGGTGTAGTTTTCCCAACAGTTAGGAATGATGCCGTGGACTTTCTTTATATTAAGAAGGAAAACATAAATTATGCTTACCAGATAATTTCCTTCTGTATAAGGAGAGTCCACAGCCCTTGCCCGTGTTCTCTGATGGGCGGCGCTCTAAGTTTTGTTTTTCTTCTGGCAACATTTATACTTTGATATTTTTCCTACTGTTCCCTGTTCCCTCAGAATGACTGGCGGATGGGGAAAGTGGGAAAGATAGTTAAGCCTTTGACTGGGGTGTCTTTGCCTCCTCCTGGTGGCCAGGTTCAGTATTTCCAAACAGTAAGGAATGATGCCGTGGACTCTCCATATACAGAAGGAAATTAAATTATCTGGTAAGCATAATTTGTTTTTCTGTCCTTCATTCCATCTGAGAACTATGCTGTTCCCAAGTGAATCTTACAAGGGTGTGTTTCTTATAACAATTATAGATTACCTGACTATGCGAATTTTCCGACGGACGTCAGAAAAAAAAGCCCCCAGAGGAGAATGCTGCAAGACAGCAGAGCAAATAGACCCAGGATCAATCCCAGGCACTTGTGTGATGATTTTTTCCAAACTTCTTGCTTCGTGCCTTTCTCTCCAGTTTGCTATTCGTCCATCAGTAGCTCAATGCATGGAGGGATTGGTCCGATGGTTGCTTTAATGGACATCATTCTCTTTGCTCTGTTCCATCTGAGACCTCTGCAGTTATGCATGATCAGTCAATGGAACGGAGACCACTCGGATATCTCACAGAGGATAGTGTCAGGGTTTTGTCCCTGTTTTGTTTGCCAAGTGCTGCTGGCAGCCATTTTACTCACCTCTTGCTGACTAAGGTGCATACTGGGGGATGCTGCTCATTTGCTGTACTTCCTTTTATGGCCAGACTGGTGTACATCATCCGTGTGAGACAGGATGCAGTCTCAGAATTGTGATGTCATCATTTATTATTTAAAGGGCCTCTGTTCAGTATGCTTTGCCATTGCGTGGTCTCAGACCTGTTTGTGAGAGCTCCTGTGTATTACCTGCCTGTGTGACATCCCTCCTAGTTCCTGATCCCTGGCTTGTTCCTGACTCTGCTGTTCTCCTTGTTCCTGATTCTGGCTCGTCTGACTACTCACTTTGGCTCCTGACTCGGCTTTCGTCTGACTACAAGCTCTGGTTTTGATTCCGGTCTTGTTATTTGACTTGTGGAAATTTTATTATTTTTTTTGCTATTAATAAAGGTGTGATTATTTTTGCACTTGTCGTCTCAGTCTGATTCCTGGCACACCTGACATTACGCAAGGGCCATGAATCCTGATGGTGCTAATAATCCACCTTTAGCTGCCATAATTTCCAGGATGGATGAACAGGATCACTGCTTGGATCAATTTGAACTAGCCCTGCAAACCCTGCTGACTCGCACTGCACATTTGGACCAAAGTGTCCCGCAAGTTAAGGCTGCTCCTGTTTCCGCTGCTGAACTTAGTTCTACCAGGAGCATGTCCGGTTCTGCACCTCTACCTCAGCGTTATGAAGGCGATCCTAATCAGTGCAGAGGGTTTTTGAACCAGGTGGGCATTTACTTTGAGATGTTACCTCAGGGATTTTTCATCCTGTTACTCTCTGACACAGCTCTTGCCTGGGCTAATCCCTTGTGGGAGACTAATAAACCTGTGATTTCAAATTACCCTGAATTTGTGGCCTCCTTTCGAAGGGTATTTGATGTTCTGGCTCGCTCCTCCTCTACTGCAAAACGACTCATGTCCATTCAGCAAGGTACAAGATCTGTTGCTCAGCATGCCATTGAGTTCCATACGCTTGCCGCAGAGGTAGGTTGGAACAATAAAGCCCTTGTTGCCGCCTTCTTTCATGGGCTCTCTGATGCGATTAAAGACGAAGTTGGTGCCAGAGATTTACCAGAAGATCTCGAGGCATTGGTGTCTTTTTTGATCCTAATTGACATCAGACTTGGTGAGAGGCTGTCTTTCAAGGAGCGCTTGCGGAAGCCTCCTGTTCCGTTGTCTCCTACGTGTTTGTTCCCACCCATGCCTCCCTCTCCTCCCATGCCTCCTAGTCCCGAGTCACCAGGCACTGCTGAGCCGATGCAGTTGGGATTCACGCTTCTCTCTGCGTGGAGAGGGCCTTTAGGAGGAGGGAGGGGCTCTGCCTTTATTGTGGGTTACAGGGCCACCTTTTGAAGTCTTGTCCTACACGGCCGGGAAATGCTCACACCTAAGGTCCTGTCGGGGGCAGACCTTGGGTGGTTTATCCTCGTCCCCGGAACCGCTAAAGGAGAAACCTTTGGTCACGGTTGTCCTTTCCTGGGTGGACTCCTCCATAGTCAACCAGACTCTTGTTGACTCCGGTGCTGCAGGCTTTTTCATTGACGGTGCTTTTGTATCATAGCACTCCATTCCTGTTTTGCCTCGCTCCGTTCCGCTTGCTATTGAGGCCATTGATGGCAGGCCCCTTCAGGCCGCACTCGTTACTCACGAGACTGCTCCCTTATCCATGGCTGTTGGGGCTCTCCATTTTGAAACCCTCCAGCTCCACATTTTACGGTTGTTCTGGGTTATCCCTGGCTCCAAAAGCACAATCCCAGTATCGACTGACGCAGGTCTGAAATTTTGTCGTGGTCTCCGCAATGTATTTCCACTTGTCTTCGGAAACCAGTTAGTCTTGTGCACTTCTTCGGTATCTCAATTGCCAGAGGAGTATCGAGAGTTCCTAGACGTTTTTGACAAGGTGCGTGCCAGTTCGTTGCCTCCTCACCGGTCTTAAGATTGTGCCATAGACCTGCAACCCGGAGCCATTCCTCCTCATGGGCCGGGTTTACCCTCTTATGCGGAGAATTGTGCTATGGAGGTGTATGTTGCTGATGCTCTGTCGCGGGGCAACATCCGCAAATCCTGTTCTCCTGCAGGGGCTGGCTTCTTCTTTGTGAAGAAAAAGGGTGGCGAGTTAAGACCATGCATCTTTTATAGGGGTCTTAATCATCTTACCATTAAGAATGCTTACCCTGTTCCGCTCATTATGGAACTTTTTGACTGCCTCAAGGGAGCTACAGTCTTTTCTAAACTTGATTTGAGAGGAGCATACAATCTCGTTAGGATCAAGGGGGGCCATGAATGGAAAACAGCATTTAACACCAGGAGCGGACATTATGAGTATTTTGTAATGCCTTTTGGCCTATGTAATGCTCCTGCTGTTTTCCAGGAATTTATTAATGATGTCCTACGAGATATGTTGCAACAGTGTGTTGTGGTGTACTTAGACGACATCCTCATACACTCACCCACACTTGAGGCTCATTGTTCTGATGTTACACAGGTTCTTCAGAGACTACGTGAGAATGGCCTGTTTTGTAAACTCGAGAAATGTGAGTTCCATCAGACTCAAGTTACCTTCCTAGGTTATGTTATCTATGTTGCAGGGTTCTCCATGGATCCTGACGATTTATCTGCAGTTCTGCGGTGGCCTCGCCCAGTTGGTCTTTGGTCTATTCAAAGTTTTTTGGGGTTCACCAATTACTATAGAAAGTTTATTAAAAACTTTTCTTCCTTGGTCAAACTTATCACAGACATGACCTGTAAAGAGAATGATCCACTCCATTGGTCACCTACTGCCATTAAGGCCTTTGATAGTCTTAAGACTGCCTTTGCTGCCGCTCCAGTTCTGGCTCATCCTAACCCTGTCCTGCCTTTCGTTCTTGAGGTTGATGCGTCTGAGACTGGATTAGGTGCCCTCTTTTCTCAACGTCCTACGCCTGACGGTTCCTTGCATCTGTGTGGTTTCTTCTCTAAGAAATTGTCTCCAGTGGAGTGCAATTATGAAATTGGCGACAGGGAATTACTGGCCATAATTTTGGCACTTAAGAAATGGAGGCATCTTCTCGAGGGTACTAGCGTGCCAATGTTCATTCTTTACTGACCACAAGAATTTAACTTATCTATCTGAAGCAAAACGTATGTCGCCCGACAGGCCAGATGGACGCTATTTTTGTCTCGGTTTAATTATGTGGTCTCCTACCTGCCTGGTAGTAAGAATGTTAGGGCTGATGCCCTCTGTCGACAATTTTCGCCTCTGTCCAAGGAGGAGTCTGTACCTACTCCAGTTATACCTCCTGACCATATTTTGGCTACCATACGTACTAATTTGATTTCTCCCTTGGGGGAGAAGATCCTGGCTGCACAAACCAATGCACCTCCTTAGAAACTTAGAGGTAAGTGTTTTGTTCCTGAGAATCTTCAAACTAAACTTTTGCACACTTACCACTATCCTAAAGCCGCAAGTCACCCGGGCAAGAACCAAATGATTTGGTCTGTCACTTGACAATTCTGGTGTCCAGGTCATGGTTCTGATGTTGCTTCGTATATTGCCTCCTGCTCAGTTTGTGCACAGAATAAGACTCCTCGACGTCTTCCTGTGGGTTTTCTTCAACCTATTGCTAATGGTGAGCGTCCTTGGACACATCTTTCCATGGACTTCATTGTCGAGCTCTCTGTCTCCAATGGCAATACTGTTATCCTTAGGGTGGTTGACCGTTTTTCTAAAATGTCACATTGCATTACCTTGAAGAAGTTGCCTACCGCTCAGGAGCTTGCTTAAATTTTTGCCCGTGAGGTCTTCCTTTTACATTGGTTACCCAAGGAGATAGTGTTGGACCAGGGGTAGCCAGTTTGTCACCAGATTTTGGCGTTCCTTTTGTGCTCAAATGGGGATCCAGCTTTCCTTCTCCTCGGCATATCACCCTCAATCCAATGGGGCTGGGGAACGGTCTAATCAAGCTCTGGAACTGTTCCTCCGTTGCTATGTCTCAGATCACCACAATAATTGGTCTGAACTGTTACTTTGGGCATAGTTTGCTCGTAATAGTGCTATTAATGTTTCCTCCAAGTTTTCCCCGTTTCAGCCATCCTTGTTGCCCGATTCATTCATGTCTCAAGGTATTCAGGCTTTGGAGGAGCATCTCCGGCAACTGCGTTCCACGTGGGTGCAGATTCAGGATTGCCTTCATCGTTCTATGCAGCGCCAAAAGTTCCAAGCTCATCGTAGGCGTCTGCCTGCGCCTTCCTACCAGGTTGGCGAGAGAGTTTGGCTGTCCTCCCGCAACTTGAATCTTCGTGTTCCTTCCAATAAACTGGCTCCTCGTTATGTTGGTCCTTTTCGAATACTCCGGCAGGTCAATCCTGTGACCTACGCTCTTGACCTTCCTCCTGCAATGAGCATCTCCAATGTTTTTCATGTCTCCCTCTTGAAACCATTGGTTTGTAATTGAAAAAAAAGCAAAACGATCTAAAAAGATAGAGGAGAGGAGCGCAGACTCAAATGCAGGGTATAACAAAATTTAATAGTGTAAACAAAGACAAGTGGCAACTCACAAAGTATATAACATAAAATGGCATATAGTGTATCAATAACACTTAGCAACTTATCCCCTCTTCAAGTGTGTCCAGAAAGGAGTTCCAGGAAAAGGCAGGACAGGTGTATATCCTCATTCGCTCCAGGGAGGAAGCAAACAGGCAACCGGCATAAGTTCCCAAAGAGTGCCAGAAACCAGGCTGGCAACGGTAGCAAAGTCCGTTTAAATGGTATAAATAATGGCGATATAGTACCTTATCTGGCAAATAAGTGAATGAGATCCTAGGCTCCCAAATCCAAAAGTTCTGTGCTGCAGGTTCAGAACTGAGGACGGCCTCACTGGATCAAACAAATGACGTTAAAGGGGAGGAGCTCTACGCGTTTCGTCCCAGTAACGTAGGGACTTTCTCAAGAGTGATTTGTTAGAAGCGTGCATATCCTCTTATAGGTAGTGTATATCCACACTCCCACATTTTACACCAATGGGGTTAAAGGTCTTGATGATATGCACGATACTTCAAACAGGGGATTGTAAACAAACGCTTGTAATAGCGTAAGTGTGGCTAATTTTCAGATATTCACAGAACATGATTGATATACAATAATAGCGATCCACAATTATAATACAGTTCTAAACATGAACCATATCTATTGGTATCTAAAAATATTAAAAATATTATAAGTTAATATATATTCACATATAATTCTAAAAAATACAATTAATAATCATAAAAATATAACCAATAATCATTATAAATAAAAACCATTCAGTAAATATTTAAAAAACATTAATAGGCTTAAAAATGTGCTAAATGCAATACATCCTATATATATATGTTGTAACCAACAATTCATATATAGATACACAATATGTGGTATACATAAAAAGCCAATATTGTATAAAATAAATAATGATGTGTAGGATTAAAGGAATGCTTGCAAATCAATGTCGATATTTAACCCTTTCGGTTCCAAACAGTTAAGGGTCCTAATCCAAAAGGTCTCCCTTTTTCTAAGATTTAGCAGTCTATTGGTGTCCCATACGTTGGGTTTAATCCATTCTATGATTTTAACGGATAGGTCAGACGGATTGCAATTATGGAAGAGCTTAAAGTGGCGTGAAACACTATGGTTCTCAAACCCTGATTCTATGTTTCTTATATGTTCCCTAACTCTATATTTTATTTTGCGTTTAGTGCGACCAATATAAATTAATCCACATTTGCATATGAGTTGGTAAATTACATATGTGGTATGACATGTGCACCTGTCCTTGCAGGGGTACCTTTTTGTTCCATCATAATTAAGAAAATAGGTGGAATTGCTGTCTATTCTAGGACAAAGAACACAATCAATGGTTTTGCAAGGGTATAAGCCATTCTTTCCCCCACACCATTTATTCACTGTTGTAAAATTAGAATTAGATTTTCTTAATTTAGTTGGTGCGATGTAATTCTTAATGTCTTTATTTTTCCTAAAAATGACATTAGGTTTGTCACCTACAATCTGTTTCAGCACAGGGTCAAGTTTGAGAACGTTCCAGTGTTTTCTTAAAATTCTCTGTATTTTTTGGTGTTGATTGTTATATTGGGTGACAAATTTAGGAACATGTTTTCTATCTTTTATCAGATTGTTCTTACCCTTTTGTGTATTATTAATTAGAGAGGCCCTATCCATCATATCGACCTTATATTTGCAATCTTCTAAATGTTTGGGATTGTAACCCTTCTCTATAAATTTGCCCATAAGTATGCTGGATTCCTCATTGTAATGCTCCATATTGGTGCAGTTACGTTTAATTCTTTGAAATTGTCCCAGGGGGATATTTTGTTTCCATTGCCTGAGGTGTCCACTTCTAATGTTTAATAGGCTATTCCTATCCGTGGATTTACGATAATTCTTAACTGCTACTGTGTTTGAAACCTCATTATGATAAAGAGTGAGGTCTAAAAAGGGTATTGATTTCAATGATTTTTCCATAGTAAATTTTAAATTATAAGTGTTATTGTTTATGTAGTTTAAAAAGTCATCTATGATATTCTCAGGGCCTTGCCAGATCATAATAATGTCATCGATATAACGATGGTATTTAATGACATTTGATTTGTAAGGGTTGTTGTTCCAAACCAAATTATCCTCAAAATGTGACATATATAGATTAGCGTACGATGGGGCAAAGGTAGTCCCCATCGCCGTGCCTTGATGTTGTCTATAAAATCTTCCTTCAAATAAAAAATAGTTATGATTCAAAATAAATAATATTCCATTGACTAGGAAATCAATTTGTTTTTCAGCAAATCTATTCTTACTAAGTATATCGTTGATAGCAGACACCCCTTTTGTATGGGGAATGCTTGTGTATAACGATGAAACGTCGCATGTAACCCAGACATAGCCTAATTCCCATTTAAAGCCTTCAAATTTCTGGATGACATCTATCGTGTCTCTGAGATAGGCTCTTGTATGAGTGACAATAGGCTGTAGGAAGTAATCAATATATTTTGAAAGGTTGTCACATAAAGAGCCTATCCCAGAGACAATCGGTCTACCTGGGGGGGTCTTGGAGTCCTTATGCACCTTGGGTAAGTGGTAAAAGCAAGATATCTTAGGGGCTACTTCATATATAAAGTTATATTCATTCAGATTGAGAACGCCATTGGTTTTGGCCATATTTAAAAATTCTAATAATTCTGCTTTGTATTTGTTAGTGGGATTAAATGTTAAATTGATATAGGTGGTAGAGTCAGATAGAAGTCTATTCGCTTCTTTCAAATAGTCTCCCCTGTTCTGGACAACAATCCCCCCACCCTTATCAGCTGCCCTAAACACCACATCGGTACATTTACTTAAATTATTAAGGGCCTCACGTTCTTTCTTTGATAGGTTGTCACCTAATTTAGATTGGTGTGATAAATTGCTTGTTGATAGGGCAGCTAGATCCTCACATACTAATTTATTGAATATTTTGATATATTCAGACTGGGTGTGCTGTGGATAAAAAATTGACTTTTTCTTTAAATTGCAATGTTTTATTGAAAAATCCTCGTTCTCTTCATATATTGAAAAGTCTAGATTCTCTACTGTATCAGAAAATGTATCCGATGATAGGGGATCACCATTGTTGTCATTTAATAAAATAAGGCTATTGAGGATTTCATCATCATCCTTAGTCAATGATGATACTGGATATGGGTAATGGATATCTGACTGTTTAAAAAAATATCTTTTCAAAGTTAAATTGCGTATAAACCTCTGAAAGTCTATATACAGGTTAAAATGATTAGGACCACTATTTGGCGCAAAGTTCATACCCTTTGCTAACAATTCTAGTTCATGTTTCTCAAATATTCTATCTGATAAGTTAAAAATGAGTTTAGTTCCTTCTTCTAATTCCAATGCTCTCTGTTTCTTTTTTCTTTGCTTAATCCCCCCTCTATTACCTCTAGGTCTTCCTCTTCGTGTGGTCTTTTTGGGTTTCGTTGATTTAGGGGTTGGTTTGGGAGTGAGTTCTGTATGCTCCCCCCTCCCCCCCCCCCCCTGTTGTCTCCAGGGTGGAATCCCTAAAAAAGGATTAGTATTAGAAGTACTATTTCTACGTTGATGTGTATTATTCCCATGGTTTTTGTTCTTATTTGTATGGGAATTGTATGTATTTGATCTAGGTGATGGTTTCCCCTGATAGTTCGAATTATCCCATCTGGGTCTAGCTCCCTGATGATGCCATACAGGGGATTGAGGTTGTTTATCTAGAACTTGATATCTATTCCCATACTGGAAATTTTGTTCAGGTTCAACTGAGGGAAAATCCCTAGTACTCTGTTGTATATTTCTAATTGGTTTGTTATAGTAACTGTGCTTGTTATTGTGTTGAATCTGATTATTAAAATTCCCATAACTGTTATGGGTTCCATCCCTTGTATTATATTGTTCTGACTGCTTAAATGCTCTATTATGGTAATTGGTATTCTGTTTGTTACCCGTCAAATCTGAATTAGGAGTTAAACTATTGCTTTGCTCTTTTTCTCTGTTGGGCACAGAGTTGTTTACAGAGTTCTTTTTATATGAATAGACTTTGTCGGATTTAAAATCCTCAAGGTCCCTCTGTAGTTTTTTAATTTTTGCAGTTTCTAACTCTTTAGAGAAGGTGTCGACTCTGCTCTGAATATTAGTGTTCATCTCCTGCCATTGTTGAATATGTTCATATGGTTGTATTTTAACAATTAGGGTGTCTATTTCAGTTTTTAATTTATCCAGTTTATATTCTCTATACTTTATCAACAATTTTATCAAAGCTTGTGAGCAATTATGCAATATTTGTTCCCATTCGATCTGGTACTCCACCTCATCTAGATTAAAAGCGGGAAATTTGAAGATCCTAAGTCCCCGTGGTATCACATTATGCAAAATATAATTATCAAGGAGTACCAGATCTTGCCATTCTTTTGCATCTTTTAATAAGAGCTTTTCCAGCTCCCTAAAGATATGTAAAGGATCCTCTGATGTCACAATGCTAGGAGTATTGGTCAGTAAATTATGGGATCGCTGGCGTTTGGACCTATTTTCACTAATTCCAAAAACGTTAGGATTGGATGCACTAGCCTCCATAGTTATTATACTTTATGTAATAGTGAAAAAATGGATCTGCTGCTACTTCTAGGAATAAAAAGTAAACAAAAGGAAAGGTAGGTGTGTAAAGACAACACACCTGAAGTAGCGCTAATCTCTAATATAAGTAGGACATAAATCTCAACAGTTTACTTAATTAATAACTAGAAAAATTATTAAATGACAATAAATTAATACAACATTTCAATTCATAAAAACATACAAATAAAGAAGATAAGGGTATTCAAGTCCATGTATGTGGTGATATATAAAGACACAAAGGAATCCAGCTGCTCCTCTAAAACAGGTGAATCCACAGACCTTGATTGAAAGCAAAACGATCTAAAAAGATAGAGGAGAGGAGCGCAGACTCAAATGCAGGGTATAACAAAATTTAATAGTGTAAACAAAGACAAGTGGCAACTCACAAAGTATATAACATAAAATGGCATATAGTGTATCAATAACACTTAGCAACTTATCCCCTCTTCAAGTGTGTCCAGAAAGGAGTTCCAGGAAAAGGCAGGACAGGTGTATATCCTCATTCGCTCCAGGGAGGAAGCAAACAGGCAACCGGCATAAGTTCCCAAAGAGTGCCAGAAACCAGGCTGGCAACGGTAGCAAAGTCCGTTTAAATGGTATAAATAATGGCGATATAGTACCTTATCTGGCAAATAAGTGAATGAGATCCTAGGCTCCCAAATCCAAAAGTTCTGTGCTGCAGGTTCAGAACTGAGGACGGCCTCACTGGATCAAACAAATGACGTTAAAGGGGAGGAGCTCTACGCGTTTCGTCCCAGTAACGTAGGGACTTTCTCAAGAGTGATTTGTTAGAAGCGTGCATATCCTCTTATAGGTAGTGTATATCCACACTCCCACATTTTACACCAATGGGGTTAAAGGTCTTGATGATATGCACGATACTTCAAACAGGGGATTGTAAACAAACGCTTGTAATAGCGTAAGTGTGGCTAATTTTCAGATATTCACAGAACATGATTGATATACAATAATAGCGATCCACAATTATAATACAGTTCTAAACATGAACCATATCTATTGGTATCTAAAAATATTAAAAATATTATAAGTTAATATATATTCACATATAATTCTAAAAAATACAATTAATAATCATAAAAATATAACCAATAATCATTATAAATAAAAACCATTCAGTAAATATTTAAAAAACATTAATAGGCTTAAAAATGTGCTAAATGCAATACATCCTATATATATATGTTGTAACCAACAATTCATATATAGATACACAATATGTGGTATACATAAAAAGCCAATATTGTATAAAATAAATAATGATGTGTAGGATTAAAGGAATGCTTGCAAATCAATGTCGATATTTAACCCTTTCGGTTCCAAACAGTTAAGGGTCCTAATCCAAAAGGTCTCCCTTTTTCTAAGATTTAGCAGTCTATTGGTGTCCCATACGTTGGGTTTAATCCATTCTATGATTTTAACGGATAGGTCAGACGGATTGCAATTATGGAAGAGCTTAAAGTGGCGTGAAACACTATGGTTCTCAAACCCTGATTCTATGTTTCTTATATGTTCCCTAACTCTATATTTTATTTTGCGTTTAGTGCGACCAATATAAATTAATCCACATTTGCATATGAGTTGGTAAATTACATATGTGGTATGACATGTGCACCTGTCCTTGCAGGGGTACCTTTTTGTTCCATCATAATTAAGAAAATAGGTGGAATTGCTGTCTATTCTAGGACAAAGAACACAATCAATGGTTTTGCAAGGGTATAAGCCATTCTTTCCCCCACACCATTTATTCACTGTTGTAAAATTAGAATTAGATTTTCTTAATTTAGTTGGTGCGATGTAATTCTTAATGTCTTTATTTTTCCTAAAAATGACATTAGGTTTGTCACCTACAATCTGTTTCAGCACAGGGTCAAGTTTGAGAACGTTCCAGTGTTTTC
The DNA here is from genome assembly GCF_027579735.1 of Bombina bombina. Taxonomy (NCBI): domain Eukaryota; kingdom Metazoa; phylum Chordata; class Amphibia; order Anura; family Bombinatoridae; genus Bombina; species Bombina bombina. The sequence goes on along the minus strand of NC_069502.1, from coordinate 536,427,246 downwards.
TTAAAATTCTCTGTATTTTTTGGTGTTGATTGTTATATTGGGTGACAAATTTAGGAACATGTTTTCTATCTTTTATCAGATTGTTCTTACCCTTTTGTGTATTATTAATTAGAGAGGCCCTATCCATCATATCGACCTTATATTTGCAATCTTCTAAATGTTTGGGATTGTAACCCTTCTCTATAAATTTGCCCATAAGTATGCTGGATTCCTCATTGTAATGCTCCATATTGGTGCAGTTACGTTTAATTCTTTGAAATTGTCCCAGGGGGATATTTTGTTTCCATTGCCTGAGGTGTCCACTTCTAATGTTTAATAGGCTATTCCTATCCGTGGATTTACGATAATTCTTAACTGCTACTGTGTTTGAAACCTCATTATGATAAAGAGTGAGTTTGAAACCTCATTATGATAAAGAGTGAGTTTGAAACCTCATTATGATAAAGAGTGAGATTAAATACCATCGTTATATCGATGACATTATTATGATCTGGCAAGGCCCTGAGAATATCATAGATGACTTTTTAAACTACATAAACAATAACACTTATAATTTAAAATTTACTATGGAAAAATCATTGAAATCAATACCCTTTTTAGACCTCACTCTTTATCATAATGAGGTTTCAAACACAGTAGCAGTTAAGAATTATCGTAAATCCACGGATAGGAATAGCCTATTAAACATTAGAAGTGGACACCTCAGGCAATGGAAACAAAATATCCCCCTGGGACAATTTCAAAGAATTAAACGTAACTGCACCAATATGGAGCATTACAATGAGGAATCCAGCATACTTATGGGCAAATTTATAGAGAAGGGTTACAATCCCAAACATTTAGAAGATTGCAAATATAAGGTCGATATGATGGATAGGGCCTCTCTAATTAATAATACACAAAAGGGTAAGAACAATCTGATAAAAGATAGAAAACATGTTCCTAAATTTGTCACCCAATATAACAATCAACACCAAAAAATACAGAGAATTTTAAGAAAACACTGGAACGTTCTCAAACTTGACCCTGTGCTGAAACAGATTGTAGGTGACAAACCTAATGTCATTTTTAGGAAAAATAAAGACATTAAGAATTACATCGCACCAACTAAATTAAGAAAATCTAATTCTAATTTTACAACAGTGAATAAATGGTGTGGGGGAAAGAATGGCTTATACCCTTGCAAAACCATTGATTGTGTTCTTTGTCCTAGAATAGACAGCAATTCCACCTATTTTCTTAATTATGATGGAACAAAAAGGTACCCCTGCAAGGACAGGTGCACATGTCATACCACATATGTAATTTACCAACTCATATGCAAATGTGGATTAATTTATATTGGTCGCACTAAACGCAAAATAAAATATAGAGTTAGGGAACATATAAGAAACATAGAATCAGGGTTTGAGAACCATAGTGTTTCACGCCACTTTAAGCTCTTCCATAATTGCAATCCGTCTGACCTATCCGTTAAAATCATAGAATGGATTAAACCCAACGTATGGGACACCAATAGACTGCTAAATCTTAGAAAAAGGGAGACCTTTTGGATTAGGACCCTTAACTGTTTGGAACCGAAAGGGTTAAATATCGACATTGATTTGCAAGCATTCCTTTAATCCTACACATCATTATTTATTTTATACAATATTGGCTTTTTATGTATACCACATATTGTGTATCTATATATGAATTGTTGGTTACAACATATATATATAGGATGTATTGCATTTAGCACATTTTTAAGCCTATTAATGTTTTTTAAATATTTACTGAATGGTTTTTATTTATAATGATTATTGGTTATATTTTTATGATTATTAATTGTATTTTTTAGAATTATATGTGAATATATATTAACTTATAATATTTTTAATATTTTTAGATACCAATAGATATGGTTCATGTTTAGAACTGTATTATAATTGTGGATCGCTATTATTGTATATCAATCATGTTCTGTGAATATCTGAAAATTAGCCACACTTACGCTATTACAAGCGTTTGTTTACAATCCCCTGTTTGAAGTATCGTGCATATCATCAAGACCTTTAACCCCATTGGTGTAAAATGTGGGAGTGTGGATATACACTACCTATAAGAGGATATGCACGCTTCTAACAAATCACTCTTGAGAAAGTCCCTACGTTACTGGGACGAAACGCGTAGAGCTCCTCCCCTTTAACGTCATTTGTTTGATCCAGTGAGGCCGTCCTCAGTTCTGAACCTGCAGCACAGAACTTTTGGATTTGGGAGCCTAGGATCTCATTCACTTATTTGCCAGATAAGGTACTATATCGCCATTATTTATACCATTTAAACGGACTTTGCTACCGTTGCCAGCCTGGTTTCTGGCACTCTTTGGGAACTTATGCCGGTTGCCTGTTTGCTTCCTCCCTGGAGCGAATGAGGATATACACCTGTCCTGCCTTTTCCTGGAACTCCTTTCTGGACACACTTGAAGAGGGGATAAGTTGCTAAGTGTTATTGATACACTATATGCCATTTTATGTTATATACTTTGTGAGTTGCCACTTGTCTTTGTTTACACTATTAAATTTTGTTATACCCTGCATTTGAGTCTGCGCTCCTCTCCTCTATCTTTTTAGATCGTTTTGCTTTCAATCAAGGTCTGTGGATTCACCTGTTTTAGAGGAGCAGCTGGATTCCTTTGTGTCTTTATATATCACCACATACATGGACTTGAATACCCTTATCTTCTTTATTTGTATGTTTTTATGAATTGAAATGTTGTATTAATTTATTGTCATTTAATAATTTTTCTAGTTATTAATTAAGTAAACTGTTGAGATTTATGTCCTACTTATATTAGAGATTAGCGCTACTTCAGGTGTGTTGTCTTTACACACCTACCTTTCCTTTTGTTTATTGGTTTGTAATTGGTTTACTACTGTGTTGCCTTGTCCCCGTCCTATCTTTGTTGACAACCATGAGTATGAGGTCAGCAGCATTATTGACTCTCGTATGTCCAGGGGCTGCATACAGTATTTGGTTCACTGGAGGGGCTACTGTCCGGAGGAGCGTTCATGAGTCCCTCCTCTGATGTTCATACTCTCGCCCTCCTCCTTGCCTTCCATGCCAATAAGCCTTTTGTCCTCCCGCGGGGGAGGGGTCGTTGAGGGGAGGGTACTGTCATGATTTTTTCCCTGTTTTGTTTGCCATGTGCTGCTGACAGCCATTTTACTCACCTCTCTTGCTGACTCTGGTGCATACTGTGTGATGCTGCTCATTTCCTGCACTTCGTTTTATGGCCAGACTGGTGTACATCATCCGTGTGAGACAGGATGCAGCCTTAGAATTGTGATGTCATCACTTATTATTTAACGGGCATCTGTTCAGTATGCTTTGCCCTTGCGTTGTCTCAGATCTGTTTGTGAGAGCTCCTGTGTATTACCTGGCTGTCCCTCCTGGTTCCTTGTTCCTGACTCTGCTGTTCTACTTGTTTTTGATTCCGGCTCGTCAGACTACTTGCTTTGGCTCCTGACTCGGCTTGTCTGACTACAAGCTCTGGTTTTGATTCCTGGCTTGTTATTTGACTTGTGGACATTTTATTATTTTTTGCTATTAATAAAGGTGTGATTATTTTTGCACTTCTCGTCTCAGTCTGATTCCTGGCAACCTGACAGATAGTTCTGGATCCCCCAACAAGTGACTCTCGTGGTGTACTTTGCAGGACTTTCTGTCTCAGGCACGTGGTTCCTGAGACCTTCATAGACGATTGTGTCCATGGATGCCAGTCTGTTAGGCTGCGGAGCAGTTTGGAGTTCTTTAAAAGCACAGGGTCTGTGGACTCAGGAGGAGTCTTCTATTCCCATGAACATCTTAGAGTTGAGCGCAATCTTCAATGCCTTGACAACTTGGCCTAGACTAGCCTTGGTCAGGTTTTATCAGATTCCAGTTGGACATCTTCTCCTCGGTGGCTTCATCAACCACTAGGGAGGAACTCTGAGTTCCTTAGCAATGAAGGAAGTAACTTGCATTCTTCAGTAGGCGGAGTCTCACGATTGTCATCTCTCTGCCATCCACATCCCAGGGGTGGACATCTGGAAAGCGTTTTTTTCTGAGCAGTCAGACCTTTCATCCCGGAGAGTAGGATTTCTTAGTTTAATTATCAAATGTTATATTGTTATAATAAAATGTCAAAATAATTTTATATTATACAATAGAGCTATAGAAAACACACAACACTAAATATATGAAAGTAGATATTAGAAAATGTAACAATTAAAATCATAAGTAAAAAAAAAAAAAACATTATTCATGTATCATATCACATCCAACATTTATGTCGTCCTGTGCAGGGTACTGTGAACAAACTGCTTTTACCATGCAAGATGGAATAGGTCTTTGATCTGTCTGCCCAATACATTTATAGATCCAAATAGTGAACTTCAGATAAGCAATCCTGAGCATGTCCCTTTCTTACAGTGCATTAACAGTAGGTAACTTTAGCTTCTTAAATCTTGAAGCATAACGGTGTAGCTCTTTTAAATATGCTCTGTTCATCAGGTATTTATGGACAAACTTTGCGTCGCATACACACAAATTATCATTAGGTAAATGAGGATCAATATTTTTAATCTCTGCAACACAGAGATTCCTCTTCTGTAGCCATTGCTATGCATTTTGGGGAAGAACACCAATCTTTCTTGCCTATTCTGGATGTAGATTGACCATCTGTTTCCAGGGCAGATTTTTCTGGTTCCTTAGTATCTTCAGTTGTGATAAGATCCCACATATGGATTCTTTTTGGGTTGATGGGCAATTGACAGCTGTGCTGCTCTTTATCTAACATAGCACTCAGTTTTTATCTTTTATCTTGCTCCTCAGTGCTATGCTTCGGCTTAGGAGTCATTTGTTCTCAATATAACTCATTCAGTCACAGGAGTGAACCTTCGTAAACGATAAGTCAAAAGTAATGGCAAGCTCACAGCACAGACTTTCTTACCACGCACTAACAAAGTTCAGTGTCCCCTATATAGCCCTTTATCCATTTACCATCTAATCTGTGTGTCCGTTGGGAGGAGATATCTAATCAGCATCATCCCGGAGTGGTAGAGTAAAAAACTTGTCCAGATGTGTTTCATGGAATCTGAGGTGATAGATCTATAATACTTTGAGTGTTTGTTTATTATAAGCTAGTTTATCCCATAGTATAGCATCAGGATAGTCCCAATCCACCATATATGCCTCCACAGTAGTCCAGAGAGCCTCCTTAATTGTTCCGCATAGTAGGCCTGATAGTAATCGATCAAACTAAGGCCACCTACTCCCCCCACCACTGTTTGTGTCTTGGTATAACTGATAATGTGATTCTAACAAGTTTATTGCCCCTTTTAAAAGCTAGTAGTTCAGATTGTAGAGTGGTTAAATCTGAGATTGGTATTTTGATTGGTAGTGCCCTAAACAGATATAGAAATCAGGGTTGTAAGTTCATTTTTATTGCTTATAAGCTATCGAACCAAGAGAATGTGTAAGCTTTCCATTTATGAATATCGCGCCATATATCTTTATATATTGGTAGGTAATTGTATTTATTTAGTTGATTGTATTAAGTTGTCAATTGAATCCCCAAGTACTAAAGGTAGTGTTTAGCCCATCGTAGTTCAAAATTAATTTCTATAGCTTTTTGTGTTTGGGTGGTAATGACAATGGTAACGCTTCACATTTTTCGAGTTTAATTTTGTAACCTGAAACAGTGGAGAATTTATTTAGCATGTTGTATAAATTTGGGAGCGATAAAAGCAGTTTGGTAATAGTCAATAATATATAATCCTAGTACATATAATGTAGACAACATTTTCACTCCTGTAATATCCTGGGATAGTCTAAGGATCGGAGAAAAATTGGTTTTATATCCTGCTGAAGTTACCTGTGCTATTGGTTTAGAGTAGATTGCCTTAAGAGCAGTGATGAAGGGGCCATCAAACCCTATTTGGTGGAGCACTTCTAGCATATATTTCCAGTCTATTCTGTCAAAAGCCTTCCCTGCATCCAGTGAAAGAAGCAGAGAAGGCGTACAAATTTCCTTGAGGTAGTTTATAATATCAATCGTGTGACTAATATTTTCAGGTGTTTCCCTATCCTATATTAAACCCACCTTTCCCGGGTGTACCAGTGATGGTAGAAGAAGATTGAGGCGATTGGCAAGGATTTTAGTAAATATTTTAAGACAGTGATCTCAAAGTACAGGCCCTGGGGCCAAACGCAGCGCTTAAGAAAGTGCAATCTGGCCCTCCCTTGCTTATTAGGTAAATTATTAATTTGACCCCATAATTTTTTTAGGGTTCTAAGAGGTCTAACACGCTGATGTTCTAATTAGACAAACGCAAGATAAATATAAAGACAAGCATTGCATTGTTCAGTGTAGACTTCCATTATGCTCTGCTTGGTTACTTTTTATTCAGTTCCATAATGATCACTTCACTTGGCTCTCAGAAGATAAACATACTCTGTGTATGTCTGTTGTGAACTACAGCTCCTGCCATGCACTACTACTTGGTAAATGTCACTTCCAGTTCCTAGTATATTTAGTTCTAAAGCACTCACTCTGTTCAAGTGACCCCCATGGGAAAAGAACACTTGGCCAGTGGCCCCCGGGATAGAATGAGTTTGATACCCCTGTTTTAAGATCTTGATTTATAACTGAGAGTGGGCTATAATTGGAACATATTTTAGGGTTTTTACCAAGTTTGGGGATATTTACTGTTTTTCTTAGTAGTAAATCAAAGGGAACTTTGTGGCCTTCCAGAATGTGGTTACATAATTTATAAAGATGAGGGATCAGTATGGTTCTAAATAATTTATAGTACTCGCCAGGGAAGCCATTGGGACGGATGGCTTTGCCCTGTTTGAGTTCTTTTATGGCTAATATAATTTCTGAAGCCGATATATTGGCATTAATGGCCACACAATCTTTATTAGATATGTTTTTTTAACTGGGCTTCTGATAAAAAATGAATAGTGGAGATTTCTTTATTGGAAGAGCAGGTTACTTTTTTGTCCCCGTAAAAGTCGGCGAAAGTGTTTGCTATTTCTTGTGGGTGGGAGGTCAAAGTGCCATTTGACTGTAGTATAGCAGATGCCTTGCATCTTTCACATATTTAGTGTGCCAGGAATTTATTAGGTTTATTGGCATAGATATAGTATTGCACTCCGTTTTTGTATGGCTCTGGTAGCATTAGTGTTTATTAAATCGGCTAATTAGTTTAGTTTGTTTTGGGGAATGTTTAAGAAAGATTGTTTTTGTGTAAACTGATGTGGTTGCTCCAGGGTTTTTATTTCTTTCTAATGACACAGTGAGTCCACGGATCGTCAGTAATTACTATTGGGAATATCACTCCTGGCCAGCAGGAGGAGGCAAAAAACACCACAGCAAAGCTGATAAGTATCACCTCCCTTCCTTCAAACCCTAGTCATTCTCTTTGCCTGCGTTACAAGGAGGTGGTAAAGTTCAGGTGTCTGATAGAAAATGTTTTCAATCAAGAGTTTATTATTTTAAAGCAGAGCAGGTTTGCCGTGATCTTTTCTGGGGTCTAACCGTGGTCCACATCAGTCTCTTCAGCAGAGCAGTGGTGGCTTTTAAGCAATTGGGAACTTGTGGGGTATAATCCCCACTGCACCTCTCAAACAGTTGTTGCTGCCCTTACTTGAAAGCCTGAGTAAGATTTTTCAGTCTTTACTTTTTCCACAGGTCCATGTGAGGGAGGATGCCTCTCAAACCTAGTGAACTGTCCTGCTGCCGGGCAGATTTACATTGAGGTAAGTGCCAAATTAAATTTTCTAAAGAAGGGGGAACATATTGGCACTTTAACAGTTAGCTCTGTTTGGGGCGTTAAATATATTTAATCCTATTATGGGTTAATAGGATAATGTGAGGCAGTTTGTGCAGGCACTGGGGACGAGAGGAATCATTTGTTGATAAGGCTCAGTTAGTGTTTTGTCTTCGGCGTGCTCCGGACAGGGTGGATGACATCGGTAGAGTTTTTTACTTGGTGTTACTCTCGGCGGCTTTAGTTTTGACAAGGAAGTTAATGACGGCCGGGAAGTTTGTTAGGTACGTCCATGATGGGCGGGCTTTTTCTGAGGCGGCAAGAGTTTTGCACGCTTTTCCGGATCACTTCCTCTGAGTGCCGGAATAGTAAAGTATTTTCATTGCGGCTCTGCATTTTCAGAAGACTGTGAGAGTGATCGCCTGATAGCCGGTTGGAGCAGCTCTGGATTGAGTCTAGATCATTAACTACTATTATTCCGGCAACCAGCAGGACAGGTAGGCACCTCAGCAGAGCTTGCTGAGGTGTCAAGGCTGTCTGTGTTTCTATAGAGCCGCTGCTCTGCTGTTAAAAAATAAAAGTTAGTTTAAAATTTAAAGGGACAGTAACGTTTTTTTTTTTTACAATAAATTTCAAAGTTAAAGTATTTTATTTTTTGTTTGTTCACTTATTGGGTGAAGATGGACCAAAAGGTCCTATAAAATGTTACTTTTAGTTTGTGTCCCAACCTTATCGTCTACACATGAAGTGCCCTGCGTTTCCTCCACACTACGGTTGGAGTTACCTTGCAAGACATTCCTACTCACATATCCTCTGCGGTAACTGATGCACTCATGTTGCAGGGAAAGCGCAAAAGGAAATGTAAAGAATCAGTGAGTAAGGTTTCTGACACAGTTGTGGCTTTTCTGAATGTTCCCTCCCAGAAGTCTAAGGAGGAAGATACTTCGGTAGCATCTGAGGGTGAAATCTCAGACTCAGACAGTGTTATTCCTTCTTCTAATGCTGAAGTTATATCCTTCAGGTTTAAGCTAGAACACCTCCGTTTGTTACTTAAGGAGATTTTGGCCACCTTGGACGACTTCGACACAACTCTTGTAGTTAATCCTAAGAAGTCTAGTAAGCTAAACAAATACTTTGACGTTCCTTCTGCGGTGGAGGTTTTTCTTGTACCAGACCGGGCTACAGAGATTATTGCACGGGAATGGGAGAGACCTGGTATCCCTTTTTCTCCATCTCCAAATTTTAAGAAGATGTTTCCAATAGCTGACTCTATCAAGGAGTCTTGGAAAACGGTCCCCAAGGTGGAAGGGGCAATTTCTTTCATGTAATTAGCAAGAGTCCATGAGCTAGTGACGTATGGGATATACAATCATCAAGGAGGAACCAGGAGTTCCCTAGCGATGTTAGAAGTCTCAAAGATAATCCGCTGGGCAGAGTCTCACTCTTGCCACCTGTCAGCGATCTACATCCCAGGCGTGTAGAACTGGGAGGCGGACTTTCTGAGTCGCCAGACCTTTCATCCGGGGGAGTGGGAGCTTCATCCGGAGATATTTGCTCAACTGATTCTTCGTTGGGGCAAACCGGAACTGGATCTCTTGGCATCTCGGCAGAACGGCAAGCTTCCGTGCTACGGATCCAGGTCCAGGGACCCGGGAGCGGTGCCGATAGATGCACTAGCAGCCCCTTGGGTTTTCAACATGGCTTATGTGTTTCCACCGTTTCCGTTATTGCCTCGACTGATTGCCAAGATCAAACAGGAGAGAGCATCAGTGATTTTTATAGCGCCTGTGTGGCCACGCAGGACCTGGTATGCAGACCTAGTGGACATGTCGTCCTGTCCACCATGGTCTCTGCCTCTGAGGCAGGACCTTCTAATTCAGGGTCCTTTCAACCATCCAAGCCTAATTTCTCTGAGGCTGACTGCATGGAGATTGAACGCTTGATTCTATCAAAGCGTGGTTTTTCGGAGTCGGTTATTGATACATTAATACAGGCTCGGAAACCTGTTACCAGAAAAATTTACCATAATATATGGCGTAAATATTTATATTGGTGTGAATCCAAGAGTTACTCATGGAGTAAGGTTAGGATTCCTAGGATATTGGCTTTTCTACAAGAAGGTTTAGAAAAGGGTTTATCCGCTAGTTCGTTAAAGGGACAGATTTCTGCTCTGTCTATTCTTTTACACAAACGTCTGGCAGAGAATCCAGACGTCCAGGCTTTTTGTCAGGCTTTGGCTAGGATTAAGCCTGTGTTTAAAACTGTTGCTCCTCCGTGGAGCTTAAACTTGGTTCTTAAAGTTCTTCAGGGTGTTCCGTTTGAACCCCTTCATTCCATTGATATTAAGCTTTTATCTTGGAAAGTTCTGTTTTTGATGGCTATTTCCTCGGCTCGAAGAGTCTCTGAGTTATCTGCCTTACATTGCGATTCTCCTTATCTGATTTTTCATTCAGACAAGGTAGTTTTGCTTACTAAACCTGGGTTTTTACCTAAGGTTGTTTCTAACAGGAATATCAATCAAGAGATTGTTGTTCCATCATTATGTCCTAATCCTTCTTCAAAGAAGGAACGTCTTTTGCATAATCTGGACGTAGTCCGTGCCCTGAAGTTCTACTTACAGGCAACTAAGGATTTTCGGCAAACTTCTTCTCTGTTTGTCGTTTATTCCGGTCAGAGGAGAGGTCAAAAGGCTTCGGCCACCTCTCTCTCTCTTTTTGGCTTCGTAGCATAATACGTTTAGCCTATGAGACTGCTGGACAGCAGCCTCCTGAAAGAATTACAGCTCATTCCACTAGAGCTGTGGCTTCCACCTGGGCCTTTAAGAATGAGGCCTCTGTTGAACAGATTTGCAAGGCTGCAACTTGGTCTTCCCTTCATACCTTTTCAAAATTTTACAAATTTGACACTTTTGCTTCTTCGGAGGCTGTTTTTGGGAGAGAGGTTCTGCAGGCATTGGTTCCTTCTGTTTAATGTTCCTTCCTTGTCCCTTCCATCATCCGTGTACTTTAGCTTTGGTATTGGTATCCCATAAGTAATGGATGACCCGTGGACTGAACACACTTAACAAGAGAAAACATAATTTATGCTTACCTGATAAATTTATTTCTCTTGTAGTGTGTTCAGTCCACGGCCCGCCCTGTCTTTTTTTGAGGCAGTTCTAAATTTTAATTAAAGCTCCAGTCACCACTGCACCCTATAGTTGCTCCTTTCTCGTCTTGTTTCGGTCGAATGACTGGATATGACATGTGAGGGGAGGAGCTATATAGCAGCTCTGCTTGGGTGATCCTCTTGCAACTTCCTGTTGGGAAGGAGAATATATCCCATAAGTAATGGATGACCCGTGGACTGAACACACTACAAGAGAAATAAATTTATCAGGTAAGCATAAATTATGTTTTTTACCACAGGATAAAAAATCTAAAGGTAAATTTAGGTCTACTAATCGTTTTCGTTCCTTTCGTCACAATAAGGAACATAAGCCTGATCCTTCCCCTACAGGAGCAGTATCAGTTTGGAAACCATCTCCAGTCTGGAATAAATCCAAGCCTTTTAGAAAGCCAAAGCCAGCTCCCAAGTCAACATGAAGGTGCGGCCCTCATTCCAGCTCAGCTGGTAGGGGGCAGATTACGATTTTTCAAAGAAATTTGGATCAATTCGATTCACAATCTTTGGATTCAGAACATTGTTTCACAAGGGTACAGAATAGGCTTCAAGATAAGGCCTCCTGCAAGAAGATTTTTTCTTTCCCGTGTCCCAGTAAATCCAGTGAAGGCTCAAGCATTTCTGAAATGTGTTTCAGATCTAGAGCTGGCTGGAGTAATTATGCCAGTTCCAGTTCTGGAACAGGGGCTGGGGTTTTACTCAAATCTTTTCATTGTACCAAAGAAGGAGAATTCCTTCAGACCAGTTCTGGATTTAAAAATATTGAATCATTATGTAAGGATACCAACATTCAAAATGGTAACTATAAGGACTATTCTGCCTTTTGTTCAGCAAGGGCATTATATGTCCACAAAAGATTTACAGAATGCATATCTGCATATTCCGATTCATCCAGATCACTATCAGTTTCTGAGATTCTCTTTTCTAGATAAGCATTACCAGTTTGTGGCTCTGCCGTTTGGCCTAGCAACAGCTCCAAGGATTTTTACAAAGGTTCTCGGTGCCCTTCTGTCTGTAATCACAGAACAGGGTATTGTGGTATTTCCTTATTTGGACGATATCTTGCTACTTGCTCAGTCTTCACATTTAGCAGAATCTCATACGAATCGACTTGTATTGTTTCTTCGAGAACATGGTTGGAGGATCAATTTACCAAAAAGTTCATTGATTCCTCAGACGAGGGTAACCTTTTTAGGTTTCCAGATAGATTCAGTGTCCATGACTCTGTCTCTGACAGACAAGAGACGTCTAAAATTGGTTTCAGCTTGTCGAAACCTTCAGTCTCAATCATTCCCTTCGGTAGCCTTATGCATGGAAATTCTAGGTCTTATGACTGCTGCATCGGACGCAATCCCCTTTGCTCGTTTTCACATGCGACCTCTTCAGCTCTGTATGCTGAACCAGTGGTGCAGGGATTATACAAAGATATCTCAATTAATATCTTTAAAACCGATTGTACGACACTCTCTGACATGGTGGACAGACCACCATTGTTTAGTTCAGGGGGCTTCTTTTGTTTTTCCGACCTGGACTGTGATTTCAACAGATGCAAGTCTGACAGGTTGGGGAGCTGTTTGGGGGTCTCTGACAGCACAAGGGGTTTGGGAATCTCAGGAGGTGAGATTACCGATCAACATTTTGGAACTCTGTGCAATTTTCAGAGCTCTTCAGTCATGGCCTCTTCTAAAGAGAGAGTCGTTCATATGTTTTATAACGGACAATGTCACAACCGTGGCATATGTCAACCATAAAGGAGGGACTCACAGTCCTCTGGCTATGAAAGAAGTATCTCGAATACTGGTATGGGTGGAATCCAGCTCCTGTCTAATTTATGCGGTTCATATCCCAAGTATAGACAATTGGGAAGCGGATTATCTCAGTCGCCAAACGTTACATCCGGGCGAATGGTCTCTTCACCCAGAGGTATTTCTTCAGATTGTTCGAATGTGGGGACTTCCAGAAATAGATCTGATGGCTTCTCATCTAAACAAGAAGCTTCCCAGGTATCTGTCCAGATCCAGGGATCCTCAGGCGGAGGCAGTGGATGCATTGTCACTTCCTTGGAAGTATCATCCTGCCTATATCTTTCCGCCTCTAGTTCTTCTTCCAAGAGAGATTTCCAAGATTCTAAAGGAGTGCTCGTTTGTTCTGCTGGTGGCTCCAGCATGGCCTCACAGGTTTTGGTATGCGGATCTTGTCCGGATGGCCATTTGCCAACCGTGGACTCTTCCGTTAAGACCAGACCTTCTATCGCAAGGTCATTTTTTCCATCAGGATCTCAAATCCTTAAATTTGAAGGTATGGAGATTGAACGCTTGATTCTCAGTCATAGAGGTTTCTCTGACTCTGTGATTAATACTATGTTACAGGCTCGTAAATCTGTATCTAGGAAGATATATTATCGAGTCTGGAAGATTTACATTTCTTTGTGTTTTTCTCATAATTTTTCTTGGCATTCTTTTAGAATTCCTAGAATTTTACAGTTTCTTCAGGATGGTTTGGATAAAGGTTTGTCTGCAAGTTCCTTGAAAGGACAAATCTCTGCTCTTTCTGTTCTTTTTCACAGAAATATTGCTAGTCTTCCTGATATTCGTTGTTTTGTACAAGCTTTGGTTCGTATAAAACCTGTTATTAAGTCAATTTCTCCTCCTTGGAGTTTGAATTTGGTTCTGGGGGCTCTTCAAGCTCCTCCGTTTGAACCTATGCATTCGCTGGACATTAAATTACTTTCTTGGAAAGTTTTTTTTCTTTTGGCCATCTCTTCTGCTAGAAGAGTTTCTGAATTATCTGCTCTTTCTTGTGAGTCTCCTTTTCTGATTTTTCATCAGGATAAGGCGGTGTTGCGAACTTCTTTTAAATTTTTACCTAAGGTTGTGAATTCTAACAACATTAGTAGAGAAATTGTGGTTCCTTCATTGTGTCCTAATCCTAAGAATTCTAAGGAAAGATTGTTGCATTCTTTGGATGTAGTTAGAGCTTTGAAATATTATGTTGAAGCTACCAAAAAATTCCAAAAGACTTCTAGTCTATTTGTTATCTTTTCCGGTTCTAGGAAAGGTCAGAAGGCCTCTGCCATTTCTTTGGCGTCTTGGTTAAAGTCTTTGATTCATCATGCTTATGTCGAGTCGGGTAAAACTCCGCCTCAAAGGATTACAGCTCATTCTACTAGGTTAGTTTCTACTTCCTGGGCATTTAGGAATGAAGCCTCTGTTGATCAGATTTGCAAAGCAGCAACTTGGTCTTCTTTGCATACTTTTACTAAATTCTACCATTTTGATGTGTTTTCTTCTTCTGAAGCAGTTTTTGGTAGAAAAGTACTTCAGGCAGCTGTTTCAGTTTGATTCTTCTGCTTATAATTTCAGTTTTTTTCATTATAAGATTTAAACTTTGTTTTGGGTGTGGATTGTTTTCAGCGGAATTGGCTGTCTTTATTTTATCCCTCCCTCTCTAGTGACTCTTGCGTGGAAGATCCACATCTTGGGTATTCATTATCCCATACGTCACTAGCTCATGGACTCTTGCTAATTACATGAAAGAAAACATAATTTATGTAAGAACTTACCTGATAAATTCATTTCTTTCATATTAGCAAGAGTCCATGAGGCCCACCCTTTTTTTGTGGTGGTTTTGATTTTTTTGTATAAAGCACAATTATTCCAATTCCTTATTTTTTATGCTTTCGCACTTTTTTCTTATCACCCCACTTCTTGGCTATGCGTTAAACTGATTTGTGGGTGTGGTGAGGGGTGTATTTATAGGCATTTTGAGGTTTGGGAAACTTTGCCCCTCCTTGTAGGAATGTATATCCCATACATCACTAGCTCATGGACTCTTGCTAATATGAAAGAAATGAATTTATCAGGTAAGTTCTTACATAAATTATGTTTTCCACCTTCGCTAAGAGAACCACTATTCCCATAGAGGATAGCTGTTCTTTTAAGTATCCTATGGATAAGAAGTTGGAAGGGTTACTTAAAAGGATGTATGTACACCAGGGTTTACAATGGCAACCTGCGGTGTGTATTGTTACTGTCACCAGCGCTGCAGCTTACTGGTTTGATGCGTTGTCTGAACCTATTCAGACCGATACTCCCCTTGAAGAGATCCAGGATAGGATCAAGGCTCTTAAGTTGGCTAATTCCTTTATCACGGCTGCTTCCCTACAAGTCATTAAATTGGGAGCAAAGATTTCTGGCTTTGCTGTTCTGGCCCTCAGAGCCTTATAGTTGATGTCCTGGTCTGCGGATGGGTCATGTAAGTCTAAGCTTTTGGCAATTCCCTACAATGGCATAACCTTCACAAATATCAATTGCCTTAGGCAATTGCAAGAATGTACTTGTGTAGCACTCACCAGCAATTGATCTATTTTGGTCCAATGCTACCTTAGGTAAAGAAGCCCAAAGAGGGGCGATTAAAACTTAAGTTTTATTTTGTTAGTTAAAATCTTTACAACACATTAAAATCCACAAACAGTGTGGGGTGAGGGAATGTTGTTCCAAAAAGGAATAGACCATTAGTACATTTTTGGTAAATCCAAGGGAAAGTACCCTCACTAATATGGGGTGCTACAATATACCTCGGGTGTCACCCTTTTATATGTAGGGTCCTGAGTTGTATCTCAGGTGTAGCTAATCCCCCAATAGTTGTGTGTAGTCCGCAATGTGGGGAGTGTGATTACTAGTTCTGGTTTGTGTTTTATTTCGGTTTTTATTTTAGAACCCAAAATGTAACGGTCCCGTACAGTTCTTTGCCACTCCTTTGTTGAAGGATAGGATAGAATTATCACCAGACTGGCTGTGCTAAGGAGTCTATCAGCGGCTTAGTGATGGATTGGATGGATATGCTTATATTGTGGAGATTATAACTGGGGGGTGACAATATAGCACGTTAATGTAGAGAAATTGTTTAACCCACTTATCTACGAGGGTTAGGAGGTATTCTCCTGTTTATATGTGGGATCAGGTTGATCGTGCTACAGTATTGATCTGATATTACAGATATTCTTAACTGTTGTATAGATAGCCCTGTGGGGTAATTAGAATTATTTATAGTTATCAACATATGTTATTATAATTCCATATAGAGAGCTAAATATACCTATACGTTAAATACGCTGTCAATTTGTACTGAATATCTGTTATAGTGTGCGGTGCTTCTACTCGTTTTGTAATACTTGGTATATAGAGAGCCTGAATGGCAAAAATGAGCGGAGCTTAACTGTCAAAGGACAGTAATAGTATTCAGAAAAAATTAATTTCCTGTAGGTCAGAATAGCTGGTTTCTAAACCGGTGATATCAAAACCTGCCCCTGCTTGATTATCTATATATAGGTTTTCTTAGTATTGCGGATGCACCTTTAAATTCCTTATCGTAAAGTAGGACTTATCAGTATACTTCGTCAGTCATTACTGTATATATTAACCCCCCGTTTTTTTCGGGTTTTGCTCCCCAATATACTATGTAAATGAGATTAGTTTAGCCGGAAGTTTTCAGTAGTCAGCGTTAATGTAGTGGCTAAACAATTATAATAATCTAGATGGTAAGATTCGAGTTGCCGTTTGGCCTTCCCAGCTTATAGTATAAACACACAAATATCAATCCCTTACCATTCAGGGTTGTAGTACCCTCTAACCATAATATATTAATTTCGTTTTGTCTATTTTTGCGGTAGTGATTAGTAAAGTACTAATACTGGCTATTGACAGCTTGTCTGGCTAGAGGATCTCAAGTTCACACACGGTTCACACATGTACCATTTTAAATTATTTTTCTAATTAAACATTCATACACCAAGTCACACTGTTTGAAAAGTTTAAAAAGGAGAAAAGTTCTCCAGCTGCCCTGACATGTTTCGCCACAAAGGCTTTGTCAAAGGTGGGGCGCCCGCCGAACTTGGGGCTTTTTATTGGCTGGCCGGTGGGAGGTACTCCCTCGTCGGCTGTTGTGATTAGTTCCCAGTTTCTCCTATCGTATCTGTAGGAGAGGGGGGTGTGTTGGGAAACGTCATTTCTGTAGCGCTTGTTGTGTGCCTATCTCTGATTCTCAGAGTCCGATCATGGTATTGGGGCATCTTATAGAGGTTATATACCTAAATGAGGTGGGACACAGCAGGGGATATTAGATAATACGCTTGCTGGATTACTGTGACTAACATCATCCAGATAGGCTTGTCTTCCTTTTTTAGGGTATATATTAATGATTGGATCGCCACCAAAATATTAAACAATAACAATAAGATTGGACAAAGTAAATACATTCCCTGCTTTGTTGTGAGATCTCGAGTAACACATAAAGAGGTTGAGGGAACTTAGTGCAGGACCAATTATATGTGTGAGATTGGAATGTGGTGTGGTTATAAGTGGTGATGTCGAGTGCAGGGAAAACAGAGGTGAACAGCAACAGAAAGGGTTAAAAACTAGTGCCAAACGTGAGACTTTTAGTCTAGTGTCCCATTGTTGAACATACTGGTATTCTAAATCCCAGAATGTGAGTGTGATGTAAAGGGTATGTTCATCATGTGTGAGTGGAAGCCCGGAGTCAAATTGTCCTGGGCTGTCTAGATAATTATATAAAGAATAGTGACAACACTATGTAGGTGTAAGCTTCATAAGCCTATGGGGACTTAAATTTTTAGTGTCCTGGGTGTGCTGGCATCATTAAGTGTGCTGGTGAATTGTAAAGTGCAACATTTAGTTTACTTTAAACAGTGAGGGGTAAATGGATATTTATCAAGTTTGTAATTGGGTATAATAGATAATCAAAGTGAGTGGGACCTGTTCATTTCTGGTTCCCATTATGTATTACTATGAAATTCGATGGTTCAATTTCTTTTAAGTTTCAGGTGATTGGTGCGCCATTTTACTCAGGCCTTGTGAGAATTGACGTAAAGTTATGTTGATTCTATTATGTATCATTCTTGAATTATAACCTTTTTTGGAAAAAGTGAATTCAGGTAATACTATGTGTCATTCTCACATCCCAAGGTGTCCCATATGGATCTGTTTAGGTGTGTATCTTTAGGATGGTTTCTGAATTAGTTTATTTTTACAGAAAACAGTAATAATTGTTTTGTTCATTTAATCCCTTAGGATACACACTGTCTAGCAGATATATCCACCTGCACTCTGCTCTTAGCAGGGCTTGTTCTATGTTGCCCCCTCTGATGCCTAAGGATATTTTTTCTATTCCTTGGCACTTTAGCTCTCTTGGATTGGAGAGATGACGTTTAAAGAAATGGTGGGCCACTGAAGTTATGGTTTTCCCATCTTCAAGGTCCTTAGCGGCATTTTTAATGTTCCTTACATGCTCCTGTAGTCTGACTTTGAGCTGGCGGCTGGTCATACCAATATAGATCTTGGGACAGCTGCAAGATAGTGCATATATTATATTGTCTGTTGTGCAGCTGATATAATTCTTGACTTTATGTGTGTGGCCAAACCTATCTTGAATCATATCCGTTCTGCGGATATATTTACAGGAGGAGCAAGTGCCGCAGGGGAAAGATCCTGCCCGGATGGCAGTCCTGGTTTTCCCCACTTGGTAGTGGCTGCGGGATACCCTATCTTTTATGTTCTGGGTTCTCCTGTATCCTATTTGTATCTTATCTCCTACAATTGGCTTCAGATCTGGGTCTAGAGTGAGAATGTGCCAGTGTTTGTTCAGTATGTCATTGACAGCATGCACTTGTGGGGTATAAGTTAGGATTAGTCTAGTTTGTTCATCCTTAGTCTTGGATTTCTTATGGAGTAATTCTGTTCGATTGGTGTGTAATGCCCTGTTTTTGGCTCTTTTGATATTTCTTTTACTGTATCCTCTGTCCTCTAGTCGTTGCTCCAGTATTTTTGATTGTTCTTTGAAAAGATGTGTATTGCTTCCACAGGCCTACCTGGGTGATTGTGATCATGGATGCCAGCCTGCTGGGATGGGGAGCAGTCTGGGGCTTGTTGAAGGCTCAGGGTCTATGTACTCAGGAGGAGTCAGTTCTCCCATAAACATCCTAGAGCTGAGGGCAATCATCAATGCTCTTCTGGCCTGGCCTCAGCTAGGTTCAGCCCGGTTTATCAGGTTCCAGTCGGACTACATAACTTCAGTGGCTTACCTCAGTCATCAGGGAGGAACTCAGAGTTCCTTGGCCATGATAGAGGTAGCCAAAATTATTCAGTGGGCGGAGACCCACAACTGCTGTTTGTCTGCGATCCACATTACAGGCGTAGACAATTGGGAACGGTTTTTCTGAGCAGACAGTTCACCCGGGGGAGTGGGAACTTCATCTGGAGGTGTTTTCCAGCTTGACCCTCAAATGGGGACAGCTGGAACTGGATCTTATGACATCTCGTCAGAATGCCAAGCTCTTGAGGTACTGGTAGAGGTCAAGGGATACTCAGGCGGTACTAATAGATGCTCTGGCGGTCCCTTGGAATTTCAGTCTAGCATATTTTTCCTCCGTTCGCTCTCCTTCCACGGGTCATTGCTTGAATCAAACAATTGAGGGCGTTAGAAATCCTCATTGCACCGGCGTGGCCTCGCAGGATCTGGTATGCAGAGCTATTGGAGATGTCATCTCTTCCACCTTGGAGACTTCCACTGAGGAAGGACCTTCTACTTCAAGGGCCCTTCCTTCATCCAAATTTTGTTTCTCTGAAGCTTACTGCTTGGAGATTGAAGGCTTAATTTTATCGAGAGCATGATTCAGGCTTGTAAGCCTATGACAAGAAAGATTTACTACAAGATATGGCGTAAATATCTGTATTGGTGTGAATCCAGAGACTACTCTTGGAGTAGAGTTCGGATTCCTAGGATTTTGTCTTTTCTCCAGGAGGGTCTGGAGAAAGGGTTATCTGCTAGTACTTTGAAGGGTCAAATTTCTGCCTTATCTATATTGTTGCACAAACGTCTGTCGGATGTGCCAGATATCCAATCCTTCTGTCAGGCCCTGGTTAGAATCAGCCCTGTGTTCAAGCATGTTACTCCTCCCTGGAGTCTTAACCTTAATCTTAGAGTTCTTCAGCAGGCTCCGTTTGAGCCTATGCATTCCTTAGATATTAAGATGTTATCTTGGAAAGTTTTGTTTCTGTTTGCAATTTCTTCTGCTCGAAGAGTTTCTGAACTCTCAGAGTTGCAGCGTGAATCCCCTTACCTTATATTTCATTCCGATAAAGTGGCTCTGCGTACTGAGTTAAGTTTCCTTCCTAAAGTATTTTCGAATAGGAATATTAACCAATAAATCGTTGTTCCTTCTTTGTGTCCTAACCCATCTTCTTATAAAGAGCGTTTGTTGCACATCCTGGATGTGGTACGTGCATTGAGATACTATTTGCAGGCGACTAAGGATTTTCGCCAGTCTCTTATCTCAGGGCATTTTGACAGTTTTTCCACAGTTTGTGTTAGTTTATGTGTACCATATAGATAACATTGTGCTCACTCCCATGGAGTTATTTATGAGTGAGCATGGATTGGCTAAATTGCAAGTCTGTCAAAAGAAACTGAAATAAGGGGGGCAGTCTCCAGATGCTTTAGATACAAGGTAATCACAGAGGTAAAAAGTATATTAATATAAAAGTGGTTATGCAAAACAAGGGAATGGGTAATAAACTTAACTTATTATAGCCCGTTGTTTTAAACAGTGAAGTTATGCCATTATCATCTATCTATATTTTAGGTTTTCCTCTAATATGTATGTCTTGTGTTTCTAGGGCTCTGATGACTGTCTTGTAAAAATATGGTCAACTGATGATGGGAGACTACTAGCAACTTTAAGAGGACATGCTGCTGAGATCTCTGATATGGCTGTGAATTATGAAAACACAATGATTGCTGCTGGTAGCTGTGACAAAATGATCAGAATTTGGTGCCTGCGAACATGTGCTCCACTGGCCATACTGCAGGGTCATAGTGCTTCCATAACATCGTTACAGGTAATGTTTACTTTGTCGTGCATAATTTTCCGTTTTACTCCTTCCTCCTGTAAAATTGAATGCTGGTTATCTAAATATGCACAGAGGCAATGTAATAAGAAATTCTTTGAGAAATGCATGTGAAAAGCATACCTGCATTGACTTTTCTTCTTTGTGTTTTTAAAGTTTCTTTCGTGTTTATTAGAGAATTTGGATTTCAGACTGCTATGATAACTGTATATATAAGTCTTCTTGATGGATGAGTATAAATAGTTGTAAACATTTCTATTTTCTTCTGTTATGTGCGATCAGTCCACGGGTCATCATTACTTCTGGGATATAACTCCTCCCCAACAGGAAATGCAAGAGGATTCACCCAGCAGAGCTGATATAGCTCCTCCCCTCTACGTCAGTCCCAGTCATTCTCTTGCACCCAACGACTAGATAGGATGTGTGAGAGGACTATGGTGATTATACTTAGTTTTTATGACTTCAATCAAAAGTTTGTTATTTTACAATAGCACCGGAGCGTGTTATTACTTCTCTGGCAGTA